>NC_057794.1:40509711-40510628 GCF_018294505.1 Triticum aestivum
GAGCAGACCCCGCTCCGGCCTCACCTTGCTACCAGGCGGGCTGCGGCTTCGCCCGCACCCGCATGCCCGCACGTCCCGACCACCGAGGCCCCCTGCCCGCCATCGCTCCGGCCACCGCTGCCCTTGCGCCCGCTCGCCGCCGGTCGGTTTTGCCCGCCCCTGGGCGTGCGCCCGTTCGGGCTATGCCCGCAACCAGCGCCCAAAACCGCTAGGCCCCTGGCCCTATGACATGTGGGGCCCAGCCCCCACAGAACGTTTTTGTTAAAAAAAAAGAAGAATTTTAAAAACATATATATATATATAATAAATAAATAATAAATAATAAAAATAAATAAATAAATAACTTAATTAATTATGTTTAATTAACCTAGTTAACTAACTAACCTAATTAACTCTGTTTAATTAAACTTGTTAATTAAACAGTCAATGACATGCGGGACCCACACGTCAGTTTGACCCCGTCAACTCTGTTGACTGCTGACGTCAGCATGACACCATGCTGATGTCATTATTCCATTTTCGAATTAATTTAAATAACTAATTAAATTCCAAAAATTAATAAAATCTTTAGAAAATCATAACTTTTAATCCGTAACTCGGATTAAATTATTTTCAACATGAAAGTTGCTCAGAACGACGAGACGATTCCGGATACGCAACCCGTTCGTCCGCCACACCCCCTAACCTATCGAACTCGCAACTTTCCCCCTCCGGCTCCTCTGCCCGAAAACACGGAACCCCGGGAATACTTCCCGGATGCTTTCCCCTTCACCGGTATCACCTCATACCGCGTTAGAACACGTCTAGCTCTGCCTGTTATCCTGTTATGCACTTGCTTGCTATGTATTTACTGTTTCTCCCCCCTCTTCTCTTCGGTAGACCCCGTGACGATGCTGATGCCCCAGTTCGACTACGGA
>NC_057794.1:40510725-40517483 GCF_018294505.1 Triticum aestivum
CTTCCCGGATGCTTTCCCCTTCACCAGTATCACCTCATACCGCGTTAGAACACGTCTAGCTCTGCCTGATATCCTGTTATGCACTTGCTTGCTATGTATTTACTGTTTCTCCCCCCTCTTCTCTTCGGTAGACCCCGTGACGATGCTGATGCCCCAGTTCGACTACGGAGTTGACGACCCCACTCTCTTGCCAGAGCAACCAGGCAAGCCCCCCCCCCCTTGATCACCTGATATCGCCTATTCTCCTCTATACTGCTTGCATTAGAGTAGTGTAGCATGTTACTGCTTTCCGTTAATCCTATTCTGATGCATAGCCTGTCATTGTTGCTACAGTCATTGATACCTTACCCGCAATCCTAGATGCTTAGTATAGTATGCTAGTTTATCATTATTGGCCCTACATTCTTGTCAGTCTGCCTTGCTATACTATTGGGCCGTGATCACTCGGGAGGTGATCACGGGTATATACTATACATACATACTATACAGATGGTGACTAAAGTCGGGTCAGCTCAATGAGTACCCGCAAGTGATTCTGATGAGGGGGCTGAAAGGACAGGTGGCTCCATCCCGGTAGAGGTGGGCCTGGGTTCCCGACGGCCCCCGACTGTTACTTTGTGGCGGAACGACAGGGCAGGTTGAGACCACCTCGGAGAGAGGTGGGCCTGGCCCTGTTCGGTGTTCGCGGATATTTAACACGCTTAACGAGATCTTGGTATTTGATCTGAGTTGGCTACGAGCCTATACGCACTAACCATCTACGTGGGAGTAGTTATGGGTATCCCGGCGTCGTGGTATCAGCCGAAGCACTTTAGACGTCAGCGACGGAGCGGCGCGCGCCGGATTGGACTGGAACGCCTGCTAGGCTAGGTCTGCTTCCGGCCGCCCTCGCAACGTGCAGGTGTGCTATGGGCGATGGGCCCAGACCCCTGTGCGCTTAGGTTTAGATCGGCGTGCTGGCCTCTCTGTTTTGCCTAGGTGGGGCTGCGACGTGTTGATCTTCCGAGGCCGGGCATGACCCAGGAAAGTGTGTCCGGCCAAATGGGATCAAGCATGTTGGGTAAGTTGGTGCACCCCTGCAGGGAAGTTAATCTATTCGAATAGCCGTGATCTTCGGTAACAGGACGACTTGGAGTTGTACCTTGACCTTATGACAACTAGAATCGGATACTTAATAAAACACACCCTTCCAAGTTCCACAGACAACCAGGTGATCGCTTTTCCATAGGGCGACGAGGGGAGGATCGCCGGGTAGGATTATGCTATGCGATGCTACTGGAGATGCTACTTGGAGATGCTACTTGGAGGACTTCAATCTACTCTCTTCTACATGCTGCAAGACGGAGGCTGCCAGAAGCGTAGTCTTCGATAGGACTAGCTATCCCCCTCTTATTCTGGCATTCTGCAGTTCAGTCCACCGATATGGCCTCCTTACACATATACCCATGCATATGTAGTGTAGTTCCTTGCTTGCGAGTACTTTGGATGAGTACTCACGGTTGCTTTCTCCCCCTTTTTCCCCCTTTCCTTTCTTTCTGGTTGTCGCAACCAGATGCTGGAGTCCAGGAGCCAGACGCTACCGTCGACGACGACTCCTACTACTCAGGAGGTGCCTACTACTACGTGCAGGCTGCTGACGATGACCATGAGTAGTTTAGGAGGATCCCAGGCAGGAGGCCTGCGCCTCTTTCGATCTGTATCCCAGTTTGTGCTAGCCTTCTTAAGGCAAACTTGTTTAACTTATGTCTGTACTCAGATATTGTTGCTTCCGCTGACTCATCTATGATCGAGCACTTGTATTCAAGCCCTCGAGGCCCCTGCTTGTATTATGATGCTTGTATGACTTATTTATGTTTTAGAGTTGTGTTGTGATATCTTCCCGTGAGTCCCTGATCTTGATCGTACACATTTGCGTGCATGATTAGTGTACGATTGAATCGGGGGCGTCACAAGTTGGTATCAGAGCCAACTGCCTGTAGGAATCCCCCTTCCACACTCCTTGGCCGAAGTCGAGTCTAGACGTTGCAAAAACTTTTACTAACATGGCTGTGTGTCCTACGGGCACACGTCGCCATTGGGTGGTAGTAGGATCTTTTACTCCTCGACCTTTACTCTGGGACTCTGATCTCTCCTCTATTCGGGTTAAATGAAGTTTACTAAATCTAACATTAGGATCTCATTATCACTTTCACCCGGAGAGCCCCTTATTACTAATGATCGTTTGCTGCACCAGAAGACCCTGAAGATACTCTCCGCTGTTAACCCGAGAACTTGTGTTCATCACGTTTGCAATTCACCTTCCACCGCAAACCCTTATGGATAACTACTTGCATTTGTTATTCTTACCTTCATCCCTAGTGGTCTTGTTATTACAAGATACCCTGAAAAACTCGTCGTTGTGTCGATAATCCCTTGAGCTTACTGCCTTGCTGTTCTTTGTCACCTGAATACCCCTACGGTTAATTGTTGCACTTATCGAGTATCCGCTCATCCCCAGTTGTTCATGAGTTTCACAAAAGTCTTCAAAATACTATTCGATCTTCCGAAAATCCTCTGGAGCCTTTGGCTCTTGAAATTCTTGCTTCACTCGCATTATGGCTAATCCCATAAGTCTCGTAGTCTTATTGACATTCCTTGTCATTATCATTTTGGGTCTATTGACTCAATATGTTTGCGAATACGCGCAATCATCACTGATCCTTATAAATTACCTTTTCGGCTGAGCTGCCATTCTTTTAACTGGAATTGGTTCTCGACCAGTCCAATTGTCGTTGATTGTATCCCTAATTCTATTCAGCTTATCCATTCTTGATCAGAGCATTTGCTCCTGATCCCTTGATTTGAAAATCATAATTACTTTGCTAATTAAGCGTTGAACTATTCAGCTGTTCTATAAACCGATGCATTTGCAATCTTTCTTCCTCTGATTGGGTATCGATACTCACCTCAGCTCCACTGTGGATTGCCATATCCACTGTTGGATTATTATATCCGACAGTGTCCTTAATAATTAATCACCTTGTGAGTCCTTCTCCATTACATAATGCCTTTGTTAAATTGTATCCTTTCCTTTTGTCAACCATGCTCTACTTTTGAGATGGTGATATTTACTCTTGAAGCTTATGGTATATGTTCGTAAGAAGCCCCGATGGGATTGAACCAACGCCTTCCCTCATCGGTGTGAACCCGAAAGATTTCACGAGTCATACTTATCTGGTATTGCACCAGGTAAAACTTTCAACAACTAATGCCATTATCGAAACGAGAAGCGAATGTAAGGTTATGCTTTGGAGAAGTGGGAGTCGACCATGAACTTTGTGTTCATGCCCATGGACCCGAGGTGGAACTTATCATGGAAGCTTCTCGTAGTAATAATAATCCCCTTGTTATAACTTCTTCTCTTATCTATGCTTGGTTTTTTTGTGACCGTGGTTTCGACCATATTGTTCTTCTTTCCCATTTCTTGGACAAGTTTAAGTGCTTGCCTTCTGCAAATGATTTCACTTGCCCAACCTCTATCCCGCTCTACCCTTGAGTATACCCTCTGGTACCGCGAGAATGTCAGGGAACTACATAACTTCTTATGGGTTCTTCATCAACTGTTATTTCTCACGGATTCCAATTTTCATGGATTCTGGGTTGTCGTCAACCGAGAACACCGATAAGTGAATCGATTCTGCACTCCGATTCAATAAATCTAAGTAATTCTAGTTGCTTACGAGTTTAATAATCCTTCAAGTCATTCCTAGCCTTATCGGCTATATCATTATCGTGCAAACTTCTAACTGTGCTACCTGGTCCTTCTTCCCGGAGCACAAAATTTTCGACGATGAGCTAAGCTTACGTCGATCTTCCTCGTCATATCAGTTCGCCTTGAACAACAAGCTTGATTTCAAGTTTGTGTCCTACCCATGGTTCCAATAACCTTCTGCTACCTCATTCCTTTGACTTGATGTCGTCGCTGGTTGATTACATCTTCGTGAAATCTCTCGACAAATGTGTCGTGATCATCATCGACCTTATGAACTCTTCCAGGATATCAATTGAGTTTATGATGAGAAATACCATCCTTGCCCTTGATGATCTGTGTTATCATCGACCACTTTATTGCCTTCCCACCAACACAAGCTTGTTCGTGTTTGGTGTTATACCTTGAGTTCCTTGTTATCCAGTAATTGTTCTTCTTTACCTTGGAACATTAACATCTCTTATGTCCTCAATGTTGTGAGAATTTCACCACCTCTGGAGAATTCTTGATACAAGTGATACTTATCACCATCACCATTCTTTTCCTGGTCACCGTGTTATTTCTAACCACCGACAAATGGACTGTGATGTGTAATCCCAAAACTTCTAGCAACCCTATTGCTTTGAAGTTAATGGTCGGTCGTTCATTCTTAGACTGTTGATATTGAATCACCATTCTGACATTGGTCATGCAACCCAACCCATATTTCGGGTGCACCTTTCGACCAATGTTTAATTGTGTATGTTTTCCTCGAGCATACTTCCTTATATCATCTGATCTGACAAATGTTATCTCCTTGTTCACTTAATTGTGGAAATCCGTCTTTTGGAAATCTCGAAGAATTGTCGTTGAGTTCATCATCCATCTCCTTGTCCTCTCCTTAGGATAATGATGAACTCTTGTTAACGGAAATCACTTCATAGTTCATTTCCCGAGAATCTTACAGTGTTATCCCGTCAATTTGTTTTGCACCTTTTCTTCTCGGGCATCCTGAGTCTAAGGTATCCTGACACCAATCAGATCTGAATCTCGGTCAGATATGATGGTGGGAACATATTTCCAAGAGTTATAACGTTGGTCTTTCTATGACCCGATAAGGTGATGTCATGCCTAGCACACCTGACCGGAGGACCTATTGTTATAATTTTCCTTTTAGCAATGCTATCCATTCTTCCATGAGGAAATTGTAAGACTTATTCTACAAGCTGTTCCTGATGGATCCTTCGAGTATCCAAAGTCTGATCTTCACCTGATGACCATGTCAATGCTATCTCAAAAGCTTGTTTGTGATACTCCGATTTCCAACAAGAACATTTGGAGCCCAAGGCTAAAAGTTTCCTGCTCAATTATCCAAATACCGTTGTATGGGTAGTCTCCCCTACCTAAAGAGTTTTCTACATTATATCCTGTCATGGATATCATGCTCTGCTTGTCCTTGGGAAGGATATACCCCTGAAATATGTGATTAAACACATTTTCCTTGTCTTTGTTTTGTGTAATTTGATAACCATATTTCCTTTCCGTTGTTTGGTTTAACCTTTCTTGTGATCTATATAATCTAAGCAGTAATAATTCACTGCGTAGGTAAACACCTCGGTGTACAACTCTGACAGTGAGACCCTGTTTCTATTGTTGATGACATTTCGGTAACCGCCGATGGATGAGAAATTTGCCTCTTGGCCTGCCTCGTTCAACGAGCAGGAAAATAGTTCTCTTCGTCCCTCGCTCTTGGTATCGACATTGTCGCCGACATAATCGACAGGCTACCCCCCTGACATGCCTTGCTTGCATGATCACGCAAGACGTCTCCGCCCTTCCTACTTCTAACCCACATGGTGGGCCCATAACCCACAGTTCCACAGGATCGAAACCTGACTCTCCTATACACCCTGTTGTCGAAGTTATTCCTCGCGCTTGGCTTCGTATTTAATTCACGGGCCACCTTCCTAATGCTCTATTCTGGTATCAGACGCAATACTTACTCTCGCTGCTCTGAAACCCTTTCTCACTCTGGTTCAGACTTCGAGCAACTATCTATCCACTTGGAACCTCTTATTGTACCTTCGTACCTTACTCTTGATGTATTCGATATGTTCAACTCGAGAGATAATCTTATGCTCATTCATGGGTTAACCCCCAGATTGTTTCCCTCATAAGCATTCTGTCGTAGCCGAGCTGCCCCTTACCTATTCGTAAGTACGTTGGAGTTCCCGAGAAAAGAACGACATCACCATGATGACCTGAAGCAGAAAAGTGAAGACAACAATGTAATGGATCGACCTCCTCGAGAAGAGTAGCCAATACCAACAAGACCCGTTAGAATTTCGCAACCTAATCCCTTCCCCGCACTTCCCCTCTTAAATCTCGGGACGAGATTTCTTGTAGTGGAGGAGAATTGTGACGCCCGGGTAATTAAGCTACAGTGCTCCTCTGCTAATGATGCCACGTCACCTCAATTATAGTTGCTAATCTCGAGTTAGTTCGAAACCGATTCAAATTCAAATTCAAAATCAGGCAAACGATAAAAGTTTTCAAATATTAAAACTAAAATGTTCGGAGTGAACCAAATATTGCATAGATAATTATGATGGGAAAACCACACATTTATAAAATGTTTAAATACTATGAGATAAATAAAATAGTAGCAAAGAGATTAATTAAATACCTTTTATAATTAATAAAATGTCAAACTAAGTTATTTCGGGTCTAGATTTATTTTTGTGACTATGGACTAAGTTGAAATACTAAGTGTACATTTTACTAAATTAAAATGCAACTAAAATAAAGAAAGAAAGAAATAATAAAAGAAAACAGAAAACAAACAAAAGAAAAAAAGGAAAAGAGAGAAAGGCCCCCCACTGGGCTTCGGCCCAGCAGGCCGGCCCGTTCGGCCACCGGCCCAACCGGCCACACCCCTCACTCCCATAACCCCCACCCCTGACAAACCCTAACCCAACCACCCGCACTCCCCCCCCCCACGGCGTTCCCACCCCGCTCCCGATCCAGATTG
>NC_057794.1:40518405-40556662 GCF_018294505.1 Triticum aestivum
CGCTGCCCTTGCGCCCGCTCGCCGCCGGTCGGTTTTTCCCGCCCCTGGGCGTGCGCCCGTTCGGGCTATGCCCGCAACCAGCGCCCAAAACCGCTAGGCCCCTGGCCCTATGACATGTGGGGCCCAGCCCCCACAGAACGTTTTTGTTAAAAAAAAAAAAGAATTTTAAAACATATATATATATATATAATAAATAAATAATAAATAATAAAAATAAATATATAAATAAATAAATAACTTAATTAATTATGTTTAATTAACCTAGTTAACTAACTAACCTAATTAACTCTGTTTAATTAAACTTGTTAATTAAACAGTCAATGACATGCGGGACCCACACGTCAGTTTGACCCCGTCAACTCTGTTGACTGCTGACGTCAGCATGACATCATGCTGATGTCATTATTCCATTTTCGAATTAATTTAAATAACTAATTAAATTCCAAAAATTAATAAAATCTTTAGAAAATCATAACTTTTAATCCGTAACTCGGATTAAATTATTTTCAACATGAAAGTTGCTCAGAACGACGAGACGATTCCGGATACGCAACCCGTTCGTCCGCCACACCCCCCTAACCTATCGAACTCGCAACTTTCCCCCTCCGGCTCCTCTGCCCGAAAACACGGAACCCCGGGAATACTTCCCGGATGCTTTCCCCTTCACCAGTATCACCTCATACCGCGTTAGAACACGTCTAGCTCTGCCTGATATCCTGTTATGCACTTGCTTGCTATGTATTTACTGTTTCTCCCCCCTCTTCTCTTCGGTAGACCCCGTGACGATGCTGATGCCCCAGTTCGACTACGGAGTTGACGACCCCACTCTCTTGCCAGAGCAACCAGGCAAGCCCCCCCCCCCTTGATCACCTGATATCGCCTATTCTCCTCTATACTGCTTGCATTAGAGTAGTGTAGCATGTTACTGCTTTCCGTTAATCCTATTCTGATGCATAGCCTGTCATTGTTGCTACAGTCATTGATACCTTACCCGCAATCCTAGATGCTTAGTATAGTATGCTAGTTTATCATTATTGGCCCTACATTCTTGTCAGTCTGCCTTGCTATACTATTGGGCCGTGATCACTCGGGAGGTGATCACGGGTATATACTATACATACATACATACTATATAGATGGTGACTAAAGTCGGGTTAGCTCAATGAGTACCCGCAAGTGATTCTGATGAGGGGGCTGAAAGGACAGGTGGCTCCATCCCGGTAGAGGTGGGCCTGGGTTCCCGACGGCCCCCGACTGTTACTTTGTGGCAGAGCGACAGGGCAGGTTGAGACCACCTAGGAGAGAGGTGGGCCTGGCCCTATTCGGCGTTCGTGGATATTTAACACGCTTAACGAGATCTTGGTATTTTATCTGAGTTGGCTACAAGCCTATACGCACTAACCATCTACGTGGGAGTAGTTATGGGTATCCCGGCGTCGTGGTATCAGCCGAAGCACTTCAGACGTCAGCGACGGAGCGGCGCGCGCCGGATTGGACTGGAACGCCTGCTAGGCTAGGTCTGCTTCCGGCCGCCCTTGCAACGTGCAGGTGTGCTATGGGCGATGGGCCCAGACCCCTGTGCACTTAGGTTTAGACCGGCGTGTTGGCCTCTCTGTTTTGCCTAGGTGGGGCTGCGGCGTGTTGATCTTCCAAGGCCGGGCATGACCCAGGAAAGTGTGTCCGGCCAAATGGGATCAAGCGTGTTGGGTAAGTTGGTGCACCCCTGCAGGGAAGTTAATCTATTCGAATAGCCGTGATCTTCGGTAACAGGATGACTTGGAGTTGTACCTTGACCTTATGACAACTAGAACCGGATACTTAATAAAACACACCCTTCCAAGTTCCACAGACAACCCGGTGATCGCTTTTCCACAGGGCTACGAGGGGAGGATCGCCGGGTAGGATTATGCTATGCGATGCTACTGGAGATGCTACTTGGAGATGCTACTTGGAGGACTTCAATCTACTCTCTTCTACATGCTGCAAGACGGAGGCTGCCAGAAGTGTAGTCTTCGATAGGACTAGCTATCCCCCTCTTATTCTGGCATTCTGCAGTTCAGTCCACCGATATGGCCTCCTTACACATATACCCATGCATATGTAGTGTAGTTCCTTGCTTGCGAGTACTTTGGATGAGTACTCACGGTTGCTTTCTCCCCCCTTCTTCCCCCTTTCCTTTCTTTCTGGTTGTCGCAACCAGATGCTAGAGTCCAGGAGCCAGATGCTACCGTCGATGATGACTCCTACTACTCAGGAGGTGCCTACTACTACGTGCAGGCTGCTGACGACGACCATGAGTAGTTTAGGAGGATCCCAGGCAGGAGGCATGCGCCTCTTTCGATCTGTATCCCAGTTTGTGCTAGCCTTCTTAAGGCAAACTTGTTTAACTTATGTCTGTACTCAGATATTGTTGCTTCCGCTGACTCGTCTATGATCGAGCACTTGTATTCGAGCCCTCGAGGCCCCTGGCTTGTATTATGATGCTTGTATGACTTATTTATGTTTTAGAGTTGTGTTGTGATATCTTCCCGTGAGTCCCTGATCTTGATCGTACACATTTGCGTGCATGATTAGTCTACGATTGAATCGGGGGCGTCACATGTGACTTGGATGCTAGTGTTTCCATGATTCCAAAGACTTTGTGTGATTTGTTAGGTTTCCGTGATTTTGATGATTGCTCTCTAAACTTGCACCTTGCGGATTCCACTGTTAAGAAACCTATGGGAAGAATTAATGATGTTCTTATTATTGCAAATAGGAATTATGTGCCCATAGATTTTATTGTTCTTGACATAGATTTCAATCCTTCATGTCATGTTATTCTTGGTAGACCTTTTCTTAGAATGATTGGTGCAATTATTGATATGAAGAAAGGAAATATTAGCTTCCAATTTCCATTAAGGAAAGGCACGGAACACTTTCCTAGAAAGAAAATTAAATTACCTTATGAATCTATTATGAGAGCCACTTATGGATTGCCTACCAAAGATGGCAATACCTAGATCTATCCTTGCTTGTTATGCCTAGCTAGGGGCGTTAAACGATAGCGCTTGTTGGGAGGAAACCCAATTTTATTTTTATTCCTTGCTTTTTGCTCCCGTTTAGTAATAAATAATTTATCTAGCCTCTGTTTTGGTTGTGTTTTTTGTGTTTAATTAGTGTTTGTGCCAAGAAGAACCGTTGGGAAGACTTGGAGAAAGTCTTCTTACAATTGCTGTAAAAAACAGAAACTTTAGCGCTCACAAGAACTGCTTCGATTTTTATTTGGAAAGTGCTATTTAGTTAATTATTTTTGAAGATGATTAATAGATAAATTTCTCACTTTCAGATATTTATTTTAGAATTTTTGGGGTTCCAGATCTTGCGCTAGCTACAGATTACTACAGACTGTTCTGTTTTTGACAGATTCTGTTTTTCATGTGTTGTTTGCTTATTTTGATGAATCTATGCCTAGTAAAATAGTTTATAAACCATAGAGAAGTTGGAATACATTAGGGTTAACACCAATATAAATAAAGAATGAGTTCATTACAGTAACTTGAAGTGGTCTTTTGTTTTCTTTTGCTAATGGAGCTCACGAGATTTTCTACTTTGAGTTTTGTGTTGTGAAGTTTTCAAGTTTTGGGTAAAGATTTGATGGATTATGGAACAAGGAGCGGAAAGAGCCTAATCTTGGGGATTCCCATGGCACCCCCAAGATAATCTAAGGACACCTAAAAGCCAAACCTTGGGGATGCCCCGGAAGAAATCCCCTCTTTCATCTACTTCTATTGGTAAATTTACTTGGAGCTATATTTTTATTCGCCACATGATATGTGTTTTGATTGGAGTGTCTTGTATGATTTGAGTCTTTAATTTTTAGTTTACCACAATCATCCTTGCTGTACACACCTTTTGAGAGAGCCATACATGATTTGGAATTTGTTAGAATGCTCTATGTGCTTCGCTTATATCTTTTGAGTTATATAGTTTTGCTCTAGTACTTCACTTATATCTTTTAGAGCACGATGGTGGATTTTTTTATAGAAACCACTGATCTCTCATGCTTCACTTAGATTATTTTGAGAGTCTTAAATAGCATGGTAATTTGCTTAAAATCCTAATACGCTTGGTATACAAGATTAATAATAAAACTTTCTTATGAGTGTGTTGAATACTATGAGAAGTTTGATGCTTGATAATTGTTTTGAGATATGAAGATGGTGATATTAAAGTTGTTCTAGTTGAGTAGTTGTGAATTTGAAGAATACTTGTGTTAAAGTTTGTGATTCCCGTAGCATGCACGTATGGTGAACTGTTATGTGATGAAGTCGGAGCATGATTTATTTATTGACTGTCTTCCTTATGAGTGGCGGTCGGGGACGAGCGATGGTATTTCCTACCAAACTATCCCCTAGGAGCATGTGTGTAGTACTTTTCTTTGATAACTTGTAGATTTTTGCAATAAGTATATGAGTTCTTTATGACTAATGTTGAGTCCATGGATTATACGCACTCTCACCCTTCCACCATTGCTAGCCTCTCTAATACCGCGCACCTTTCGCGGGTATCATACAACCACCATATACCTTCCTCAAAACAGCCACCATACCTACCTATTATGGCGTTTCCATAGCCATTCCGAGATATATTGCCATGCAACTTTCCACCGTTCCATTTATTATGACACACTCCATCATTGTCATATTGATTAGCATGATCATTTAGTTGACATAGTATTTGTGGCAAAGCCACCGTTCATAATTCTTTCATACATGTCACTCATGAGTCATTGCATATCCCGGTACACCGCCGGAGGCATTCATATAGGGTCATATTTTGTTCTAAGTATCGAGTTGTAATTGTTGAGTTGTAAGAAAATAAAAGTGTGATGATCATCATTATTAGAGCATTGTCCCAGTAAGGAAAGGATGATGGAGACTATGATTCTCCCAAAAGTCGGGATGAGACTCCGGACGAAAAATAAAAAAATGAAAAGAAAAAACAGGCCATAAAAAAGAGAAAAGGCCCAAATAAATAAAAAAGAGAAAAAAATATGAGAGAAAAAGAGAGAAGGGGCAATGCTACTATCCTTTTACCACACTTGTGCTTCAAAGTAGCACCATGATATTCATAGTAGAGAGTCTCTCATTTCGTCACTTTCATATACTAGTGGGAATTTTTCATTATAGAACTTGGCTTGTATATTCCAATGATGGGCTTCCTCAAACTGCCCTAGGTCTTCATGAGCAAGCAAGTTGGATGCACACCCACTTAGTTTCTTTTTGAGCTTTCATATACTTATTGCTCTAGTGCATCCATTGCATGGCAATCCCTACTCACTCACATTGATATCTATTGATGGGCATCTCCATAGCCCGTTGATACGCCTAGTTGATGTGAAACTATCTTCTTCCTTTTTGTCTTCTCCACAACCACCATTCTATTCCACCTATAGTGCTATATCCATGGCTCACGCTCATGTATTGCGTGAAGATTGAAAAAGTTTTGAGAATGTCAAAAGTATGAAACAATTGCTTGGCTTGTCATCGGGGTTGTGCATGATTTAAATACTTTGTCTGGTGAAGATAGAGCATAGCCAGACTATATGATTTTGTAGGGATAACTTTCTTTGGCCATGTTATTTTGAGAAGACATAATTGCTTTGTTAGTATGCTTGAAGTATTATTATTTTTATGTCAATATGAACTTTTGTCTTGAATCTTTCGGATCTGAATATTCATACCACAATTAAGAAGAATTACATTAAAATTATGCCAAGTAGCACTCCGCATCAAAAATTCTGTTTTTATCATTTACCTACTCGAGGACGAGCAGGAATTAAGCTTGGGGATGCTTGATATGTCTCCAACGTATCTATAATTTTTGATTGATCCATGCTATATTATCTACTGTTTTGGACATTATTGGGCTTTATTATCCACTTTTATATTATTTTTGGGACTAACCTATTAACCGGAGGCCCAACCCAGAATTGCTGTTTTTTTGCCTATTTTAGGGTTTCGAAGAAAAGGAATATCAAACGGAGCCAAAACCCTAATTCCACCGCCGTAACTTTCTGTATCCACGAGATCCCATCTTGGGGCCTGTTCCGGAGCTCCACCGGAGGGGGCATCGATCACGGAGGGCTTCTACATCAACACCATAGCCCCTCCGATGACGTGTGAGTAGTTCACCTCAGACCTACGGGTCCATAGTTATTAGCCAGATGGCTTCTTCTCTCTTTTTGGATCTCAATACAATGTTCTCCCCCTCTCTTGTGGAGAACTATTCGATGTAATCTTCTTTTTGCGGTGTGTTTGTTGAGACCGATGAATTGTGGGTTTATGATCAAGTCTATCTATGAACAATATTTGAATCTTCTCTGAATTCTTTTATGTATGATTGGTTATCTTTGCAAGTCTCTTCGAATTATCAGTTTGGTTTGGCCTACTAGATTGATCTTTCTTGCAATGGGAGAAGTGCTTAGCTTTGCATTAAATCTGGCGGTGTCCTTTCCCAGTGACAGTAGGGGCAGCAAGTCACGTATTGTATTGTTGCCATCGAGGATAACAAGATGGGGTTTTCATCATATTGCATGAGTTTATCGCTCTACATCATGTCGTCTTGCTTAAGGCGTTACTTTGTTTTTAACTTAATACTCTAGATGCATGCTAGATAGCAGTCGATGAGTGGAGTAATAGTAGTAGATGCAGGCAAGAGTCGGTCTACTTATCTCGCACATGATGCCTATATACATGATCATGCCTAGATATTATCATAACTATGCTCAATTCTGTCAATTGCTCAACAGTAATTTGTTCACCCACCATAGAATACTTATGCTCTCGAGAGAAGCCACTAGTGAAACCTATGGCCCCCGGGTCTATTCTCTATTATATTAATCTCCCGTTAACTAGCTATTTCTGGCACTCTTTATTTTGCAATCTTTATATTCCAATATATATCATAAAAATACCAAAAATATTTATCTTATTATTATTATCTCTATCAGATCTCACTCTCGTAAGTGACCGTGAAGGGATTGACAACCCCTTTATCGCGTTGGTTGCGAGGTTCTTATTTGTTTGTGTACGTACGAGGGACTTGCATGTAGTCTCGTATTGGATTGATACCTTGGTTCTCAAAAATTGAGGGAAATACTTACGCTACTTTGCTACATCACCCTTTCCTCTTCAAGGGAAAACCAATGCAGTGCTCAGGAGGTAGCAAGAAGGATTTCTGGCGCCGTTGCTGGGGACATCTACTCACAAGTCAAGACATACCAAGTACCCATCACAAACTCTTATCCCTCGCATTATATTATTTGCCATTTGCCTCTCGTTTTCCTCTCCCCCACTCCACCCTTGCCATTTTATTCGTCTCTTTTTGTTTTGCTTTTCTTTCGCCATGGATGAATCAAAAAGGGCTAAGGGTTCTCTCCCGAGCCTCAGTACTTTGGACAGTCCCTCTGTTCTTTCTAAGCTCATAAATAATGATGCTATGGAAAGACCTACCGGGGTTATCGATGAGGGTTTGAATAATTTCAATGAAGATGATCGCGGAATTTTTTGTTATTTACTTGACGATTCATTAAAAGATGCTTGGGATAGGTTATTAAGGATCCGAGCCAGCTATGTGCCCCAATATCATATCGAAATATATCTGAAAAGCTTTTATGTTGGCTTACCCTCTTCATTCAAGCAAGTTTTAGACTCTATTTTTGAAGAAGGTTTTCTTGAGGGGGATCCCATAGATACCTATGAAAAGTTGAAAACTATATTTGGTCACCCCATGAGTGAGAAGGTTGAATCCACCTCTCTTTTGTGCTTTTATCAAAATAAAATTATCAAAGAGATGAAGTCTAGCTTAGATGCAAATTTCCATAGCATGCTTAATCTTTCTTCTACCATTAATGGCCACATACTTTCTCAGAATAGAAGTATAAATGCTATAGATAAGAAATTTTCTCTTTTCTTTCCTAATACCGAAGATCGCAATACCTAGATCTATCCTTGCTTTTATGCCTAGCTAGGGGCATTAAACGATGGCGCTTGTTGGGAGGCAACCCAATTTTATTTTTGTTCCTTGATTTTTGGTTCTGTTTAGTAATAAATAATTCATCTAGCCTATGTTTAGATGTGGTTTTATGCTTTTAATTAGTGTTTGTGCTAAGTAGAACCTTTGGGAAGACTTGGGGAAAGTTTCTGCGATCTTGCTGTAAAAAACAGAAACTTTAGCGCTCACGATATTTGCTGCCATTTTTTACTGGAGAGTGCGATTAGGTTTATTATTTTTGCAGATGATTAATAGATAAATTCCTAAAGTCCAGTAATTTATTTTAGAATTTTTAGGGTTACATAATTATTAAAAACCTACAGATTACTACAGACTTTTCTGTTTTTTGACAGATTCTGTTTTTCGTGTGTTGTTTGCTTATTTTGATGAATCTATGGCTAGTATCGGAGGTTATTAACCATAGAGAAGTTGGAATACAGTAGGTTTAACACCAATATAAATAAAGAATGAGTTCATTGCAGTACCTTAAGTGGTGATTTATTTTCTTATACTAACGGAGCTCATGAGATTTTTCTGTTTAAGTTTTGTGTTGTCAAGTTTTCAAGTTTTGGGTAAAGATTTGATGGATTATGGAATAAGGAGTGGCAAGAGCCTAAGCTTGCGGATTCCCAAGGAACCCCAAGGTAAAATTCAAGGACAACCAAAAGCCTAAGCTCGGGGATGCCCCGGAAGGCATCCCCTCTTTCGTCTTCTTCTATCGGTAACTTTACTTGAGGCTATATTTTTATTCACCACATGATATGTGTTTTGCTTGGAGCGTCTTGTATAATTTGAGTATTTGATTTTTAGTTTACCACAATCATCCTTGCTGTACATACCTTTTGGTAGAGACACACATCAATTGGAATTTATTAGAATACTCTATGTGCTTCACTTATATCTTTTGAGCTAGATAATTTTGCTCTAGTGCTTCACTAATATCTTTTAGAGCACGGTGGTGGTTTTATTTTATAGAAATTATTGATATCTCATGCTTCACTTATATTATTTTGATAGTCCTTTAGAACATCATGGTAATTTGCTTTGGTTATGAAATTAGTCCTAATATGATGGGTATAATAAAAACTATCATAAAAAGTGCATTGAATACTATGAGAAGTTTGATACTTGATGATTGTTTTGAGATATGAAGATGGTGATATTAGAGTCATGCTAGTTGAGTAGTTTTGAATTTGAGAAATACTTGTGTTGAAGTTTGTGATTCCCGTAGCATGCAAGTATGGTGAACCGTTATGTGATGAAGTCGGAGCATGATTTATTTATTGATTGTCTTCCTTATGAGTGGCGGTCGGGGACGAGCGATGGTCTTTTCCTACCAATCTATCCCCCTAGGAGCATGCGCGTAGTACTTTGTTTTGATAACTAATAAATTTTCGCAATAAGTATGTGAGTTCTTTATGACTAATGTTGAGTCCATGGATTATATGCACTCTCACCCTTCCACCATTGCTAGCCTCTCTAGTACCGCGCAACTTTTGCCGGTACCTTAAACCCACCATATACCTTCCTCAAAACAGCCACCATACCTACCTATTATGGCATTTCCATATCCATTCTGAGATATATTTCCATGCAACTTTCCATCATTCCGTTAGTATGACATGCTTCATCATTGTCATATTGTTTTGCATGATCATGTAGTTGACGTCGTACTTGTGGCTAAGCCACCGTTCATAATCCTTTTATACATGTCACTCATGATTCATTGCATATCCCGGTACACCACCGGAGGCATTCACATAGAGTCATATTTTGTTCTAAGTATTGAGTTGTAGGTAAATAAAAGTGTGATGATCATCATTATTAGAGCATTGTCCCAAGTGAGGAAAGGATAATGGAGACTATGATTCCCCCACAAGTCGGGATGAGACTCCGGACAAAAAAAATGAAAGTGCAACTATCCCTAGGTGGTTTTGGTAATTCATAACAACATATAGCTCATTGAGCTAATGCTATTCCAAGATGATTATTTCAGGAAAGCTCAATGATTGGCATGGCATGGATGTGATAGTGGAACCCTCAAAATGCTAAGGACAAAGGATTGGCTCAAGCTCAAAAGCTCAAGACTCTTCACTTTATATTTTAGTGATCCAAGATCACATTGAGTCCATAGGAAAAGCCAATACTATCAAGGAGGTATGAGGTGTTGCTTAATGAGCCTCTTGCTTCATGTGCTTAATGATATGCTCCAAAACCCTCAACTACTTTCCCATATCCACTTATGACCTAAACCCTAAGCCAAACTCGGTCCTACCGATTCTTTCTATCCGGCGCCACCGAGTTTCACTTGTCATAAGCCACTGCCAAACCCTAGCAAATCGGTTCTACCGATAGGGATCTTGGTCTCACCGAGATGGGATTGCAAACTCTCTGTTTCCCTTTCGTAACTTTTTGGTCTCACCGAAAGAGCGAATCGGTCCCACCGAGATTGCAATGTAAATTCAGTGTTTCCTTTTTGTAACTTTTCGGTCTCACCGAAAGAGCAAATCGGTCCCACCGAGTTTGCCTAACCAACTCTCTGGTTAGCTAATTACCAAAATCGGTCTCACCGAGTTTGTGTAATCGGTCTCACCGAGATTACGTTATGCCCAAAACCCTAACCATATCGGTCCTACCGAGTTGCATGTCAGTCCCATCGAAAATCTCTAACGGTCACTAGGTTTACCTTTTTGGTCCGACCGAGTTTGTTGATTCGGTCCCACCGAGATTGGAAAACTGTGTGTAACGGTTGGATTTTGTGTGGAGGCTATATATACCCCTCCACCTCCTCTTCATTTGAAGAGAGAGCCATCAGAACACATACACAATTCCAACTCATATGTTCTGAGAGAGAACCACCTACTCATGTGTTGAGACCAAGATATTCCATTCCTACCATATGAATCTTGATCTCTAGCCTTCCCCAAGTTGCTTTCCACTCAAATCTTCTTTCCACAAAATCCAAATCCTATGAGAGAGAGTTGAGTGTTGGGGAGACTATCATTTGAAGCACAAGAGCAAGGAGTTCATTACCTACACACCATTTGTTACTTCTTGGAGAGTGGTGTCTCCTAGATTGGCTAGGTGTCACTTGGGAGCCTCCGACAAGATTGTGGAGTTGAACCAAGGAGTTTGTAAGGGCAAGGAGATCGCCTACTTCGTGAAGATCTACCGCTAGTGAGGCAAGTCCTTTGTGGGCGATGGCCATGGTGGGATAGACAAGGTTGCTTCTTCGTGGACCCTTTGTGGGTGGTCGCTTCTTCGTGGACCCTTCATGGGTGGAGCCCTTTGTGGACTCGGCGCAACCATTACTCTTTGTGGGTGGAGCCCTCCGTGGACTCGCGCAACCGTTACCCTTCGTGGGTTGAAGTCTCCATCAACATGGATGTAGGATAGCACCACCTATCCGAACCACGGGAAAAACATCTGCGTCTCCAATTGCGTTTGAATTCTCCAAACCCTTCCCTTTAAATTCTTGCAAGTTGCATGCTTTACTTTCCACTGCCAATATACTCTTTGCATGCTTGCTTGAATTATGTGATGATTGCTTGACTTGTCCTACAATAGCTAAAATCTGCCAAGAACTAAAATTGGGAAAAGGTTAAGTTTTTATTTGGTTAAGTAGTCTAATCACCCCCCCCCTCTAGACATACTTTCGATCCTACAAGTGGTATCAGAGCTTTGGTCTCCATTTTCTTTGATCTCCATAGCTTTTGGTGGTCATAGCCTTGGTTTCACAACCTAGGAGAGTATGGCGTCTAGCGAGGGAAATTATCACCGTAGAGGTCCTTACTTTGATGGTACTAATTTTGCTAGTTGGAAGCATAAAATGAAAATGCATATTCTTGGACATAACCCCGCCATTTGGGCTATTGTGTGTGTTGGTTTGCAAGGTGACTTCTTTGATGGGAAAGAACCAAACCGTGAAGCTACCGCGGATGAGTTGAAGATGTTGCAATACAATGCTCAAGCTTGTGATATTCTCTTCAACGGATTGTGCCCCGAAGAATTCAACAAAATCAGCCGTCTTGAGAATGCAAAGGAAATTTGGGACACTTTGATTGATATGCATGAAGGTACCGACTCCGTCAAGGAATCCAAGTTGGATGTGCTTCAAAGTCAACTTGACAAGTTCAAAATGAAGGATGGTGAAGGTGTCGCTGAAATGTACTCTAGGCTTGCTCTCATCACAAATGAGATTGCCGGCTTAGGAAGTGAAGAGATGACCGATAGATTCATCATCAAGAAGATTCTAAGAGCCTTGGATGGAAAATATGATACCGTGTGCACATTGATCCAAATGATGTCCAATTACAAAGATCTCAAGCCAACGGAGGTGATTGGAAGAATTGTTGCTCATGAGATGTCACTTAAGGATAAAGAGGAACTTCACAACAAATCAAGTGGTGCCTACAAAGCCTCATGTGAAGCCCCTACATCATCAAGTGAGCAACAAAACTTCAATGAAGAATTGAGCTTAATGGTGAAGAACTTCAACAAGTTCTACAAGAGTAGAAGCAAAGATAGAAGCTTCAAGTCAAGGTCCTACAATGACAAAAGATCTTCTAGTCGAGAGCGAAACTGCTACAGCTGTGGAAGACCTGGACACTATTCCAATGAGTGTACGGCTCCCTACAAGAGAATAGAAGATTCTCCAAAAAGAAGAAGCAAAGAATCACCACCAAGAGAGATAAGGAGTAGAGATGATCGTTATGAACGAAGATACTCACGGAGAAGCAAGGATTCGGAAAGGAAGGAAAAATCATCAAGGAGCTACACAAAACGAAGACATCAAGCTCATGTTGGTGAATGGGTATCCGGCTCCGACTCCGACAGCCACTCTGAGAGAAGTTATCACTCCGACTCCGAAGATACTCAAGATGAAGGTTTTTCCGGTCTAGCACTTGTGTCAACCAACTCCTACGACATATTTGACTCACCAAATGAAGAAATTGGAAGATGCTTCATGGCCAAAGGTCCTAAGGTAACACACCCCGAGTATGTTGATTTCAATAGTGATGAAGATGACTTGTTAGGTGATGATTTGCTTGTTGACAACTCTAGTGATGAATACTATGATGAAACGTCAATTAATCATGCTAATCAAGATAAAACGAATGACAATGATAAGGAGAAGAATGAGGCTCTAACTAAAGAACTAAACACTCTTAAGTTAGCTCATGAAACTATCTTCGAAGATCATCGAGAACTTTTAAGAGCTCATGAGAAATTACACTTTGAAAAGCTCAATCTTGAGCAAGAGCATGAGTTCTTAAAAGCAATCAATGATGATCTCCGCAAGAAAAGTTCTTCTTACATTGCCAAGCGTTTACTCTTATCCACTTACATGCCTCAAGTCAAGTCTAGTAACAAGAACAAGAAAGATTCTTCCTCTAGCAGTAACAATGATCATGCTAAATCCAATATTGTTGCTTCTAGTAGTTCTCTTGATTCCACTAATGATTCTCTTAGCCAAGTTACACTTGAGCAAGAAAATAGCTTATTGAAGGGAATTATAGAGAAAGGAGTGTACAAAAGCCTTGCCGGGAGTAAGCAATTCGAGGAAATTGTGCGCAAGCAAGGAATGCACCGGAAGAATCAAGGTGCTGGTTTTGAACGAAAGTTCAATGCCAATGGAGTTGAGTGGGAAGAAGATCAATACCCCAAGACAAAGTTTGTTCCTCAACAAGAGAAGTATGATACTTCTTTCAAGGGGACACAAGCTCAAGATGATCTTCCACCACAAGACTACAAGCAAAAAGGTAAGGACAAGCTTCAAGAGGAAATTGATGCATTTGAAGAAGCTCCTATGACCTTAGTCAAGTGGATTCCCAAGACTACTTCAAGTTCCACTTCATCAAGTACGACTACAACTCCAAGGATTCCCATCAAGATGATGTGGATCCAAAAGAAGAAGAACTAGAGAGTTCTTGAGGGTGACTCCGCCAACATACTTCACTCTTATCATTTTGGCAAGAACAAGTGCAATCAACTTCCAAATCTTGCACTAGTTCAAGGAGTCACAAACCCTCTTGTTGGTAAGACAAGGGACAAGGTAACCTAAAAGTTTTCATGGACATCATCTTGTGTGTGCATCACTCTATGTCTATGGATATCCTTGTTTGTTCCTTGTGGGACTAACCCATGTAGGTATTTAAAGTGCAATTCACTCAAATGGATAGCTCCAAGTGATCTACATCAACATTGAGCATCCACATCTTCAACATCTACATGAAGTCATCATCGACAAAACCCGAGGTTAGTTCATCCCTCTAAGGGGGGATATCACATCTAGGGGGAGCTTTACTCTAAGACTTGAGCTAAAGCAACTCTAAAGATGTGAACACAACAATGCTTTATGTAAAAGTGGTAACCCCACTTGAGCTTAAACGATGAGTATGATCTATGATCAAGTGTTCTCACTTGACTCCTAAGTCAATATACTCATATATAGATGACCTTGTCATCGCAAATTGCTTGATAGATGCTAGAATTGGTTGTGCATGTCTTGTCACATATTTCATTTGCCATCTTATTGTGTGAGCATGCTGGTTGCATATTTTACTCATTCGAGGACATCCACTTGTTGTTTTGATTGTTTGGTTTTATTTCCTTTTGCCAAGTGGATGGATAAGAATGCCTAAGAACCTCCTCTAGCTATCTATGCTTTTCTTGTCTCAAACTCTATTCATGCTACATCACAAAATTTGATCAAGTCAGATTCGAACCACTCTGTGTGAGGAGCGCTCGGAGTCCCCGATTCGTCATAGACTTAAACTTCCAAAACCTCTTTATGATTCTCGGTCTGACCGATACCCCACTTTCGGTCCTACCGAGATCATTAAGTTGATCTAGGTTTTCGATCTCGGTGCAACCGATTTGAACTTTTTGGTCACACCGAGTTTCAGTAACTTCTTACAGTTATGAATCTCGGTGCCACCGAGTTGTTCCACTCGGTCACACCGACAGGGTCGGGCTATATATAGTCACGGGCAAAAATTTGGAAATTTCTCCGAAACCCTTCACCCGCGCGATAGCCTGCTCTGCCAACTTGGTCTCCGGATCGTCTCCTCGCCGCCAGCCGCCTCCAGTCGCTGGTCTCCATCACCGTCAACGGAATTCTACCCCGCCGTTGCCACCGTAGCGAGTCTCCGCCGAACTAGGGTATAGACTCGATCTTTGTGCTATTCCCCAATCCGATTCTTAGCACATTGTGATCATCATGATTCTTGCCACGATTGAAACACTCCTATCCAGTCAATGCGTTCGTAGATTAGTTTTGATTCGAAAATTTTAGGGTTAGGTTTCTGCCGAAACCATCTCGGACCCACCGAGTTGAAAAATTTGGTCCCACCAATTTGGCTTATGCCATTGCACAAGTGAGACTCGGTCTGACCGAGAATTACTTATCGGTGTGACCGATTTTGGAACTCTGTGAAACCCTAGCAGTCTCGGTGCCACCGAACTGTGACTCGGTCTGACCGAGTTCACTAGTTTAGGTTCCAAAAACTGCTTCGGTATCACCGAGTTTGAAAATCGGTAGATCCGAGATGCTTTCAGTGGGAAACTAAAACTAAGTTTTTGGATCATTCTTTTGCAAAAATCTCTGCATTTTGTGATGCTCATCTATTCTACCTCATCTATAAACTATTCACAGGGTCAGCAGTCAGAGTTTGCATCATGTCTGATCAGAGTGACAGCCAGAATGTGTCAGAACAGCAAGTGCACATGAGTGAGGGCACTAGTCCCTCCAGCTCTTCAGATGATGGCAGCAGGAGTACCCCAAGCAATCTACCGAAAGCTGCCATCAGACAGAGGAAGAAGAGAACTTCAGATTCTGAGGATGAAGATTATGTGGCAGAAGAGGAAGCCACATCAAAGAGAGTTGAGCCAGCACAGGGCACAAAGCCAGGGTTAAAGATCAAAAGGCCAGCAGGCAGGCAGCCTATGTCAAAGGCCAGAGCTTCAACTGAGAAGCCCACTCCCAAAGAGCCAGTTGCTGCTGAAGGCAAGAAAAGGAAGGAAAGGGTCAAGAAGACCGTAGCTAGAGTGCTTGGAAAGGCTTCCATCATGGAAGAAGAGGAAGAAGAGGTAGATGCACCAGCACCTAAGGCACCCAAGCTGATGGGTGATGCCATAAGATCAGGGGCAGCTGCTTCCAAGGCCAAGCCAGCTCCAAAGCCAAAACCAAAGAGAAATACAAGAAGCATCCCAGCTGCTGAGAAGAACAAGGCCCCAGTGCCTGAAGCTGCAGAAGAAGATGATGAAGAGAAAGTACTCAGAAAACTCAAGCCCAAGATCCCAGACCACAATGATGCTCATCCTGTGGCTGAGGATATGAAGCTCAGGAGAGATTCAGGGCTCAGGAAGTGGAGAGAAGTAGATCCGTGTGCTTCAAGGAGAAGGACTGCTGTGGATTACAGATTTCACACAAAGGAACAGCAGATTTCTATGAGACAGTGCTGCTTGATAAGAAGCCCATAGTTTGTGATATGAGATTGGTCGATTGGGAATACATTAAGGAAAACGAAGAGTACTACCCTGGAGTACAGGACAGCTTTAGTGCTTGTGGAGTTGCAGACTTTGTTGGGCAGAAGCTCACAAAGTGGAACGAGGAACTTATTATGCAATTCTACTCCATGGCACACTTCTATCCAGATGGTAGGATAACTTGGATGTCTGAAGGTACGAGGTACCAATCTACAGTTGCTGAGTGGACAGCTCATTAATGCCCCAGAGGAGCATGATGATGACTTGGACATATATGCCAAGAAGAAGATGGACCATAACTCAATGTCAAACATGTACAAGGAAATTCCAAATGAAGCTCTTGAAACTTTCAAGTTTGGCTCAGTACATTACCTTCTGTCAGGACTGCCAACCATCAATTGGATTTTGAGGCACACTCTCTTGCCCAAGTCAGGTGATCACAAGATGATCAGAGGCCATGCAATCAACTTGCTACATATCTTTGATGTGCCACAGAAGTTCAAGGTGATGAGCCTCATGGTAGAGACCATTAAAAGGACAGCAGCTGATCAGAAGAGGAGTTGTGGTTATGCCCCACAAATTCAGGAGCCCATCAACTCCAAGATGGGCACAGGCATGTACTTATTGGACAAGGAACACCTGCCCATCTGTCCAGATTTTGAAGATAATCAAGTTTTGATGACTAAAAATGAACCATCGTCTGCACAAGCACAAGCAAAGAAGGAGAAGGCGAGGAAGGAGAAAGCTGCCAAGATGCCAACTCAAGAGGAGGCATCTGAATATTTCTTGAAAACCAAACAAGAGCAGCTTGGTTACCTGATTGCATCCACCCTGCGGATTGAGAAAGGACTAGCCACCCTAACTCAGAACCAGGCAAGCCTAGAGAGAATCATGGAACAAAAGTTCTATGACTTGTATGTCAAGGTGACAGAGATTCAGACTGCAGTGGAGCAGCTCCAAGATGATATGCAGGAGAGGAAAGGGAAGACAACCACTGATGTCTTTGCCAGAGTGCCACGAGGTCCGAGGTCGTCTGCAGTGCCAGTTCCTGACACAAGAGCAACTGCCTCAGCTCCAGCCGTAGCACCAGCCCAACCTGCTCCAGCGTCTACTTCAGCTCCAACTCCAGCGTGTACTTCAGCGTCTACAAAAGCCTTCGTCCTTGGAGTGATCCGGACTCCACCACCACCTAAAGATCAAGCCTGAGTGTTGATCTAGCACTATGCATTTTCTAGGAACTTTTTGGTACCTTGTTGCCAAAGGGGGAGAAAAATGTATAGATCATAGGCTTCGAGAGAGAGAGTGTTGTTTTTTTTCTCTCTTGCTTTATTTGGTGGTTTTTCGAACTTTGTTTGCTTTTGAGTGCTTGAGATACTATGTCATTGCTCGTGAGACATTGATGATCATGTGTTTGATCATAAGCTACACTTAATGCTTGCTTACTGCTATTATCTTATCTATCTTATGTGATAATTCACTATTCTTGGTGATGAGTGCATGTATTTCATTCTTATCATTTTAAGCGCTCCACCAAGATGTATGTGACATGGAAGAGTAACCCATGACTCTAACTCTTTGTGCATTTGCAGTCCAAAGCAAATTTTAAATATGCACAAATTTAGGGGGAGCTCTTACTTGTCACATACTTCTCAAAGCGACGATATATTTCATGCTTATTATCATTTGTCGAAGCTTTGATCTATATGTTGTCATCAATTACCAAAAAGGGGGAGGTTGAAAGTGCAACTATCCCTAGGTGGTTTTGGTAATTCATAACAACATATAGCTCATTGAGCTAATGCTATTCCAAGATGATTATTTCAGGAAAGCTCAATGATTGGCATGGCATGGATGTGAAAGTGGAACCCTCAAAATGCTCAGGACAAAGGATTGGCTCAAGCTCAAAAGCTCAAGACTCTTCACTTTACATTTTAGTGATCCAAGATCACATTGAGTCCATAGGAAAAGCCAATACTATCAAGGAGGGATGAGGTGTTGCTTAATGAGCCTCTTGCTTCATGTGCTTAATGATATGCTCCAAAACCCTCAACTACTTTCCCATATCCACTTATGACCTAAACCCTAAGCCAAACTCGGTCCTACCGATTCTTTCTATCCGGCGCCACCGGGTTTCACTTGTCATAAGCCACTGCCAAACCCTAGCAAATCGGTTCTACCGATAGGGATCTCGGTCTCACCGAGATGGGATTGCAAACTCTCTGTTTCCCTTTCATAACTTTTCGGTCTCACCAAAAGAGCGAATCGATCCCACCGAGATTGCAATGTAAATTCAGTGTTTCCTTTTTGTAACTTTTCGGTCTCACCGAAAGAGCAAATCGGTCCCACCGAGTTTGCCTGACCAACTCTCTAGTTAGCTAATTACCAAAATTGGTCTCACCGAGTTTGTGTAATCGGTCTCACCGAGATTACGTTATGCCCAAAACCCTAACCATATCGGTCCTACCGAGTTGCATGTCAGTCCCACCGAAAATCTCTAACGGTCACTAGGTTTACCTTTTTGGTCCGACCGAGTTTGTTGATTCGGTCCCACCGAGATTGGAAAACTGTGTGTAACGGTTGGATTTTGTGTGGAGGCTATATATACCCCTCCACCTCCTCTTCATTCGAAGAGAGAGCCATCAGAACACATACACAATTCCAACTCATATGTTCTGAGGGAGAACCACCTACTCATGTGTTGAGACCAAGATATTCCATTCCTACCATATGAATCTTGATCTCTAGCCTTCCCCAAGTTGCTTTCCACTCAAATCTTCTTTCCACAAAATCCAAATCCTATGAGAGAGAGTTGAGTGTTGGGGAGACTATCATTTGAAGCACAAGAGCAAGGAGTTCATTACCTACACACCATTTGTTACTTCTTGGAGAGTGGTGTCTCCTAGATTGGCTAGGTGTCACTTGGGAGCCTCTGACAAGATTGTGGAGTTGAACCAAGGAGTTTGTAAGGGCGAGGAGATCGCCTACTTCGTGAAGATCTACCGCTAGTGAGGCAAGTCCTTTGTGGGCGATGGCCATGGTGGGATAGACAAGGTTGCTTCTTCGTGGACCCTTTGTGGGTGGTTGCTTCTTCGTGGACCCTTCGTGCGTGGAGCCCTTCATGGACTCGCGCAACCGTTACCCTTTGTGGGTGGAGCCCTCCGTGGACTCGTGCAACCGTTACCCTTTGTGGGTTGAAGTCTCCATCAACGTGGATGTAGGATAGCACCACCTATCCGAACCACGGGAAAAACATCTGTGTCTCCAATTGCGTTTGAATTCTCCAAACCCTTCCCTTTACATTCTTGCAAGTTGCATGCTTTACTTTCCGCTGCCAATATACTCTTTGCATGCTTGGTTGAATTGTGTGATGATTGCTTGACTTGTCCTACAATAGCTAAAATCTGCCAAGAACTAAAATTGGGAAAAGGTTAAGTTTTTATTTGGTCAAGTAGTCTAATCACCCCCCCTCTAGACATACTTTCGATCCTACAAAAAAGGAAAGAGGTTGTAAAAAAAGAGAAAAGACCCAAATAAAAAAATGAGAGAAAAAGAGAGAAGGGACAATGTTACTATCTTTTTTCCACACTTCTGCTTCAAAGTAGCACCATGATCTTCATGATATAGAGTCTCCTATGTTGTCACTTTCATATACTAGTGGGAATTTTACATTATAGTACTTGGCTTGTATATTCCAACGATAGGCTTCCTCAAAATGCCCTAGGTCTTCGTGAGCAAGCGAGTTGGATGCACACCCACTAAGTTTCTTTTGTTGAGCTTTCATACACTTATAGCTCTAGTACATCTGTTGCATGGCAATCCCTACTCACTCACATTGATATCTATTGATGGGCATCTCCATAGCCCGTTGATATGCCTAGTTGATGTGAGACTATCTTCTCCTTTTTGTCTTCTCCACAACCACCATTCTATTCCACCTATAGTGCTATGTACATGTATTGCATGAAGATTGAAAAAGTTTGAGAAAACCAAAAGTATGAAATGATTGCTTGGCTTGTCATTGGGGTTGTGCATGATTAAATACTTTGTGTGATGTAGACAGAGCATAGCCAGACTATATGATTTTGTAGGGATAACTTTCTTTGGCCATGTTATTTTGAGAAGACATGATTTCTTTGTTAGTATGCTTAAAGTATTACTATTTTTATGTCAATATTAAACTTTTGTCTGGAATCTTTCGGTCTGAACATTCATGCCACAATAAATAAAATTACATTGAGAAATATGCTAGGTAGCATTCCACATCAAAAATTTTGTTTTTATCATTTACCTACTCGAGGACGAGCAGGAATTAAGCTTGGGGATGCTTGATACATCTCCAACGTATCTATAATTTTTTATTGTTCCATGCTATTATATTATCTTTTTTGGATGTTAATGGGTTTATTTATACACTTTTATATTATTTTTGGGACTAACCTACTAACCCAAGGCCCAGTGCAAATTGTTATTTTTTTTGCCTATTTCAGTGTTTCGCAGAAAAGGAATATCAAACGGAATGAAACCTTCGGGAGAGTTATTTTTGGAACAAACGTGATCCAGAGGACTTGGAGTGGACGTCAAGAAATCAACTAGGAGGCCACGAGGCAGGGGGCGCGCCCTCCACCCTCGTGGGCCCCTCATGGCTCCACCGACCTACTTCTTCCTCCTATATATATATCCATATACCCTGAAAACATCCAGGAGCACCACGAAACCCTATTTCCACCGCCACAACCTTCTGTACCCAAGAGATCCCATCTTGGGGCCTTTTCCAGAGCTCCGCCGGAGGGGGAATCGATCATGGAGGGCTTCTACATCAACACCATAGCCTCTCCGATTATGTGTGAGTAGTTTACCTCAGACCTTTGGGTCCATAGTTATTAGCTAGATGGCATCCTCTCTCTCTCTTTGGATCTCAATACAAAGTTCTCCTTGATCTTCTTGGAGATCTATTCGATGTAACTCTTTTTGCGGTGTGTTTGTCGAGATCCGGTGAATTGTGGGTTTATGATCAAGATTTTCTATGAACAATATTTGATTCTTCTCTGAAATCTTTTATGTATGATTGGTTATCTTTGAAAGTCTCGTCGAATTATCAGTTTGGTTTGGCCTACTAGATTGATCTTTCTTGCAATGGGAGAAGTGCTTAGCTTTGGGTTCAATCTTGCGGTATCCTTTCCCAGTGATAGTAGGGGAAGCAAGGCATGTATTGTATTGTTGCCATCAAGGATAAAAAGATGGGTTTATATCATATTTCTTGAGTTTATCCCTCTACATCATGTCATCTAACCTAATGCGTTACTTTGTTCTTTTGAACTTAATACTCTAGATGCATGCTGGATAGCGGTCGATGTGTGGAGTAATAGTAGTAGATGCCGAATCGTTTCGGTCTACTTGTCACGGTCGTGATGCTTATATACATGATCATGCCTAGATATTCTCATAATTATGCACTTTTCTATCAATTGCTCGACGGTAATTTGTTCACCCACCATAATACTTATGCTATCTTGAGAGAATCCACTAGTGAAACCTATGGCCCTGGGGTCTATTCTCTATTATATTAATTTCCCGTTAACTAGCTATTTCTGTCGCTGTTTATTTTGCAATCTTTATATTCCCATCTATATCATAAAAATACTAAAAATATTTATCTTATTATTATTATCTCTATCAAATCTCACTCTCGTAAGTGACCGTGAAGGGATTGACAACCCCTTTATCGCGTTGGTTGCGAGGTTCTTATTTGTTTGTGTAGGTACGAAGGACTTGCGTGTAGTCTCCTACTAGATTGATACCTTGGTTCTCAAAAACTAAGGGAAATACTTATGCTACTTTGCTGAATCACCCTTTCATCTTCAAGGGAAAACCAACACAGTGCTCAAGAGGTAGCATATACCCAAAAGAAATTGTTGGGTACACCTTCTATCACAGATCTGAAGGCAAGATATTTTGTTGCTAAGAATGGATCCTTTCTAGAGAAGTAGTTTATCTTGAAAGAAGTGAGTGGGAGGAAAGTAGAACTTGATGTGGTAATTGTACATTCTCCCGAATTGGAAAGTAGTTCATCACAGAAATTAGTTCCAGTGATTCCTACACCAATTAGTCAGGAAGCTAATGATGATGATCATGAAACTTCAGGTCAAGTTACAATAGAACCTCGTAGGTCAACCAGAGTACGGTCCGCACCAGAGTGGTACGGTAATCCTGTTCTGGAAGTCATGTTACTAGACCATGATGAACCTACGAACTATGAGGAAGCGATGATGAACCCAGATTCCGCAAAATGGCTTGAGGCCATGAAATCTGATATGGGATCCATGTATAGTATGGACTTTGATTGACTTGCCCGATGATCAGTGAGTCATTGAAAATAAATGGATCTTCAAGAGGAAGACGGACGCTGATAGTAGTGTTACTATCTACAAAGCTCGAATTGTCGCAAAATGTTTCCGACAAGTTCAAGGTGTTGACTATGATGATATTTTCTCACTCATATCGATGCTTAAAAGTCCGTCTGAATCATGTTAGCAGTTGCCGCATTTTATGAAATCTGGCAAATGGATGTCAAAACTACATTCCTTAACGGATTTCTTAAAGAAGAGTTGTATATGATGCAACCAGAAGGTTTTGTTGATCCTAAATGTGCTAACAAAGTGAGCAAGCTCCAGCAATCCATCTATGAACTGGTGCAAGCATCTCGGAGTTGGAATATATGCTTTGATAAAGTGTTCAAAGCATATGGTTTTATACAGACTTGCGGTGAATCATGTATTTACAAGAAATTGACTGGGAGCACTACAACATTTCTGATAAGTATATGTCAATGACAAATTGTTGATCGGAAATAATGTAGAATTTTCTGGAAAGCATAAAGGAATGTTTGAAAGGAGTTTTTCAAAGAAAGACCTTGGTGATGCTACTTACATATTGAGCATCAAGATCTATAGAGATAGATCAAGACGCTTGATATATTTTCAATGAGTACATACCTTGACAAGATTTTGAAGTATTTAGAAATAGAACAGTCAATGAAGGAGTTCTTGCCTATGTTGCACGATGTGAAGTTGAGTAAAGACTCAAAACCCGACCACGGCAGAAAATAGAAAGAGAATGAAAAGTCATTCCCTATGCCTCAGTCATAGGTTCTATAAAGTATGCTATGTTTTGTACTGGACCTATTGTGTACATCACCATAAGTTTGGCAAGAGGTTACAATAGTGTCGGCGTCCTGGGAACGGGGGTCCCCAGACTTGCCTGCCTGCGGCCCACGGCATGGCTAAGCGAGCAGGCCATACGGCCTATCTTCATCAACAAGGCATCCAAGACCCTCGCGAGGTGGGTGACGCAAGACCTTCTCTAGAGTGGCCTAGTCAGGCAGGCTCATGAGGAGCGGAGATGTCAAGGCAAGGCGAACTTCACGAGGCTCTCGTGACGTGAGCCATGACGATTGGCACCAGGCGAGCACCAGCGTGCGCAGCGTCCTTGTTTCCTCTCTTGTGCTAAGAAGACCTACGCAGGAGAGGAGTACCGAGGCATCAGGCAAAGGTTGCCATATCGGTGCAACAAGACCCGGACCAGAAGGACGGCAAGACAGAGGTCAACGTGGATCCCAAGACGGCGTCACCGCCAGAGCCTTTGGCAGGCGAAGACCACTTTGTTTAGGACGGCTTGTACTAGCTGTCCCGATTCAAATTAGCCCGCCGTTGTTGCCTCCCTTCCCACTCAATATTTGGAAAGAGGACCAGGGCATATATAAGTAGAGCTAGCCACCACCGAGGATGGGATTAGAGAGATCACTCTCACCCACACAAGTTAGGCAAGCACAAGAACACCTCAACCTCAGGAGGCTGTTCTTCCCCTTGTATGGTTCATCATCAGCCCAAGAGGCAATCCACCACCACCACACTGGAGTAGGGTATTACACCACAACAGTTGCCCGAACTAGTATAAATCTTGTGTCTTTCTGTGTTGCGAGTTTGTCAAGTTCGTCCGCGAGATCTTAGCGAGCTAGGGTGTAGATCGGTGGGAGGAAAAGACTTCGCGCGCACCCCAGTGTTCAAACCTTAAGGGTTTGCCGGAACCCCACATCCGACATTTGGCGCGCCAGGTAGGGGTGTGCCGTAGCTTCCCTTCCATCAGTTCGTCGTTCCGTCGCTCCATCGTCTCCATGGCGATTGCTCACCATGCCCGAGCTGAGCGTCGGGCTGCCCTCACCGCCCGCATTGCTCAGACGGCCCCCATCGGCAGGCCACCTTGTCGTTCCCCGTCTCCCGCCGCCAACGCAGCCACGGGCTCGGCGGGGAACGAGCAGCAAGCGTCTTCGCTGCATCCTTCGGTATGGCACGACGGCCACACCGCCACTCCATCACTGACCCCGGCTGGATCTTCGTCCCATGCGCGTCGTGCTCCCATGGAGGCGCGAGCCGCGCTCCTCGCCACAAACGAACTCATGCGCTAACACCCAGTCGACGACCTCTATGAGGAGTGGCTCGAACGCATTGCTGAGCTCGTCCGCGCCGCAGGGGGCTCCCCGGCGCCGTCCCACTCTCTGCCTCACCCTCAGCCGGTCATGGGCGACGAGGCCCGGGGCGCGCCTCCACCACCCCAGCCCGAAGACGGTGCCCTAGCACCAAGGCGCGCAGCCACGTGGTGTGATCCGCCACGTCCAGTGCCTGCGCGCGAAGAGAGAAGCTGCCAAGAAATCCCTCGGCAGCGAGGAGCTGCACCCGCGCTTCCCACGCCGCCCCATCAAGACCGCGCGTCGCCCGCTGCAGCGCCGCGCGGACCTCGTCAAGACCAAGCCCCACCTTCGAAGCGGGCCCCAATAACCACAGCCGGCTGCCGTGCCTTCACCCCCGAGCTGTGCAGCGTCGCCTGGCCAGGCATGTTCAAGCCGGATCTGCCTCCTCGCTACGACAGCACCACCGACCCTGCAGAGTTCCCGCAGCTCTACGAGCTGAGCATCGAAGCAGCCAACGGCGCCGAGAAAGTCATGGCAAACTGGTTTCCCATGGCTCTCAAGGACGGGGCCCGCTCCTGGCTCTTGAACCTGTAGCACGGCTTGATCTCCTCCTGGGACGAGATGCGTGACCGCTTCGTCGCCAACTTCCAGGGCACTCGCGACCGCTCACCGGCCGCGGGTGACCTGCACCACATCAAGCAACAACCAGGGGAGACCCTCCATAAGTACATCCAGCGCTTCAACAACACCTGCCTCAAGATCCCCAAGGTCACGCATGAGGCCATCATATCCGCGTTCTCCGACGGCATCCATGACGTCAAAATGAAGGAAGAGCTCGCTATCCACGAGGAGCTCTGCACGTCTCAGGAGCTGTTCAAAATGGCGACCAAGTGCGCAAGAGCTGAGGAGGGGCACCTCTCTCTCCTTGAGCTGCCAGCCGCGGGCACAAAGGAGAAGAAAGCCAAGGCCAAGGACGTGAAGCGTAAGGAAGCGGCAGTGCTAGCAACGGAACCCGACACCAAACGGGGTAGAGATCAGCCCGAGTCATCCAAGAACAGCCGACTGTTCTACACCTTCCACAACCTGAACACCCACAACACCAGCGACTGCCAAGAGCTCAAAGCCATACGAGAAGGACGCTACGGACGATGCCCCGAGCACAGCGACCGGGGCTACGGCCGCGGAGGAGGACATGGAGGCGGACGCTAGGACGACCGTGGCCTGCGATAGGCCTCATGAGGACCGCTGGCTGGACCATCCTCGTGAGGGGGCATGGAAGGATCAGCCTCGTGAGGATCGCCCCCAAGGCAACACCGGTCTTCCCCCGCTGCCGCCACCAAGAAGGAATGACGAACATCATCAGGACGAGGGGGCTGGGGGCTTCCAGGAGCCGCGTGCAAACGCCTGCATCTTGGGCGGCGCCCAAGCCCCAGCCTCTCAGTGCGTCTTCAAACGGTTCGCTCGCGAGGTGAACGCGGTGCTCCCCAAGCTTGAGGTTGCGCTCCCGCTCAAGTGGTCCCAGTGCGCCATCACTTTCAACTCGGCAGATCAGCTCAAATGCACGGCCACCGCCGGCGTCCTCCCGATGTTGTGTTCCCCAGTCATCAGCAATGTGCAGGTTACCAAGACCCTCATCAACGATGGTGCAGGGCTCAACGTCCTATCCGTCGACACATTCAGCAACCTCCAAGTGCCATATGAGTAGCTTCAGCCTACCAAACATTTCTCAAGAGTGACCGACGGCTCCACCACACCGATAGGGCAGGTCCGCCTGCCAGTCACCTTCGGCACACGCGACAACTACCGCACCGAGCTCATCAACTTCGATGCCGCGCACATCCGCCTGCCATACAACGCCATCCTCGAGTATGCGGCCCTGGCCAAGTTCATGGCGGTCATCCACCACGGCTACAACGTCCTCAAGTTGCTTGGAAGCGGCAGGGTCATCACGGTCCCATATGAGGAAAGGGAGGTGGTGTGCTCCCTCGAGTGCGCCTTCCAAGCTACAGCAATCACCGACCCCGACAGTAGAAGTGAGGGCCCTTCGGAGGCCATCCCCAAGAAGAAGCAGCAGCGTGATACGTGTCCAACGTATCTATAATTTTTGATTGCTCCATGCTATATTATCTACTGTTTTGGATGTTTATGGGCTTTATTATACACTTTTATATCATTTTTGGGACTAACCTATTAACCCAGAGCCCAGTGCCAGTTTCTGTTTTTACCTTGTTTTAGGGTTTTGAAGAAAAGGAAAACCAAACGGAGTCCAATTGACCTGAAACTTCACGGAACCCATTTTTGGAAGGAAAGAAGCCCAGAAGACTTGAAGTGCACGTAAGGGACGCTTCGAGGAGGCCATGAGGTAGGGGGCGCGCCCTCCACCCTCGTGGGCCCCTTGTGGCCCCCTTGACGTACTTCTTCCGCCTATATATCTCCATATACCCTAAAAACATCCGGGGGCACAATAGATCGGGAGTTCCGCCGCCAGAAGCCTCTGTAGCCACCAAGAGCCAATCTAGACCCGTTCCGGCACCCTGCCGGAGGGGGCAATCCCTCTCCGATGGCCATCTTCATCATCCCGGTGCTCTCCATGACGAGGAGGGAGTAGTTCTCCCTCGGGGCTGAGGGTATGTACCAGTAGGTATGTGTTTTATCTCTCTCTCTCTCTCTCGTGTTCTTGAGGTGATACGATCTTGATGTATCGCGAGCTTTGCTATTATAGTTGGATCTTATGATGTTTTCTCCCCCCTCTACTCTCTTGTAATGAATTGAGTTTCCCCTTTGAAGTTATCTTATGGGATTGAGTCTTTAAAGATTTGAGAACACTTTATGTATGTCTTGCCGTGCGTATCTGTTGTGACAATGGGATACCACGTGATTCACTTGATGTATGTTTTGGTGATCAACTTGCGGGTTTCGCCCATGAACCTATGCATAGGGGTTGGCACACGTTTTCATCGTGATTCTCCGATAGAAACTTTGGGGCACTCTTTGAGGTCCTTTGTGTTGGTTGAATAGATGAATCTGAGATTGTGTGATGCATATCGTATAATCATACCCACGGATACTTGAGGTGACATTGGAGTATCTAGGTGACATTAGGGTTTTGATTGATTTGTGTCTTAAGGTGTTATTCTAGTATGAACTCTAGGGCTGTTTGTGAAAATTATAGGATTAGCCCAACGGATTGATTGGAAAGAATAACTTTGAGGTGGTTTTGTACCCTACCATAATCTCTTCGTTTGTTCTCCGCTATTAGTGACTTTGGAGTGACTCTTTGTTGCATGTTGAGGGATAGTTATGTGATCCAATTATGTTAGTATTATTGAGGGAACTTGCACTATCGAAAGTATGAACCCTAGGCCTTGTTTCAATGCATTGCAATACCGTTTGTGCTCACTTTTATCATTAGTTACCTTGCTGTTTTTATATTTTCAGATTACAAAAACCTATATCTACTATCCATATACCACTTGCATCACCATCTCTTCGCCGAACTAGTGCACCTATACAATTTACCATTGTATTGGGTGTGTTGGGGACACAAGAGACTCTTTGTTATTTGGTTGCAGGGTTGCTCGAGAGAGACCATCTTCATCCTACACCTCCTACGAATTGATAAACCTTAGGTCATCCACTTGAGGGAAATTTGCTACTGTCCTACAAACCTCTGCACTTGGAGGCCCAACAATGTCTACAAGAAGAAGGTTGTGTAGTAGACATCAAGCTCTTTTCTGGCTCCGTTGCTGGGGAGGTTAGTGCTTGAAGGTATATCTTTAGATCTTGCAATCGAGTATTTTAGTTTCTTGTTTTATCACTAGTTTAGTCTATAAAGAAAACTACCAAAAATGGAATTAAGATTGCCTCATATGCTTCATCTTTTTAATATCTATCATGAAAATAAGGATTCCCATAATTGTGCTCAAGTGCTAGAAGAAGAATGCATTAGAATGTTTGGCACTAAATATTTGAATGATGAGCATGATTGCAATGTTGTTAGTATGAATTCCTTGAATATCCATGATGCTAATGATATGCAAAGCCACAAGCTTGGGGAAGCTATGTTTGATGAAGATGATATTTTTTGTCCCCCAAGCTTTGATGAGCAAATTTACTGTGATGAAAGCATGCCTCCTATCTATGATGATTATTGTGATGACAAGTATGCTTTAAACAATAATGATAACCATGAAACTTGTCATCTTGATCTTAATTTTCAATCACATGATAATTATTTTGTTGAGTTTGCTCCCACTATTATTCGTGAGAAGAATTTTGCTTATGTGGAGAGTAGTAAAATTTCTATGCTTGTAGATCATGAAAAGAATGCTTTAGGTGCTGGTTATATTGTTGAATTCATTCATGATGCTACTGAAAATTATTCTGAGGGAGGAGCATATGCTTGTAGGAATTGCAATAATATCAAGTTTCCTCTCTATGTGCTTAAAATCTTGAAGTTATGCTTGTTTTACCTTCCTATGCAAGTTGATTCTTGTTCCCACAAGTTGTTTGCTCACAAAATCCCTATGCATAGGAAGTGGGTTAGACTTAAATGTGCTAGTCATATTCTTCAAGATGCTCTCTTTATGTTACAATTCTTATCCTTTATGTGAGCATCATTGAAATCATCATGCCTAGCTAGGGGCGTTAAACGATAGCGCTTGTTGGGAGGCAACCCAACTTTATTTTTATTCCTTGCTTTTTGTTTCTGTTTAGTAATAAATAATTCATCTAGCCTATGTTTAGATGTGGTTTTATGCTTTTAATTAGTGTTTGTGCCAAGTAGAACCTTTGGGAAGACTTTGGGAAAGTCTTGTTAATCATGCTGTAAAAAACAGAAACTTTAGCGCTCACGAGAATTGCTGCCATTTTTATTTGGAGAGTGCTATTTAGTTAATTATTTTTGAAGATGATTCATAGATAAATTCCTCGGGTCCAGAAATTTATTTGAGAATTTTATGAGTTCCATAAGTATACGTTTGATCCAGATTACTACAGACTGTTCTGTTTTTGACAGATTTTGTTTTCTATGTGTTATTTGCTTATTTTGATGAATCTATGAGTAGTATCGGAGGGTACGAACCATAGATAAGTTGGAATACAGTAGATATTACACCAATATGAATATAGAATGAGTTCACAACAGTACCTAAGTGGTGATTTATTTTCTTATACTAACGGAGCTTACGAGTTTTCTGTTAAGTTTTGTGTTGTGAAGTTTCAAGTTTTGGGTAAAGATTCGATGGACTATGGAATAAGGAGTGGCAAGAGACTAAGCTTGGGGATGCCCAAGGCACCCCAAGGTAATATTCAAGGACAACCAAAATCCTAAGCTTGGGGATGCCCCGGAAGGCATCCCCTCTTTCATCTTCGTTCATCGGTAACTTTACTTGGAGCTATATTTTTATTTACCACATGATATGTGTTTTGCTTGGAGTGTCTTTTTATTTTATTTAGTTTTGCTTGCTGTTTGAATAAAATACCAAGATTTGAAATTATTAAATGTTAGAGAGTCTTCACATAGTTGCATAATTATTCGACTACTCATTGATCTTCACTTATATCTTTCGGAGTAGTTTGTCATTTGCTCTAAGTGCTTCACTTATATCTTCCGGAGTAGTTTGTTGTTTGCTCTAGTACTTCACTTATATCTTTTAGAGCATGGTGGCAAGAAATAGATGAACTCTCATGTTTCACTTATATTATTTTGAGAGTCTTAATAGCATGGTAATTTTCTTAAAATCCTAATATGGTAGGTATTCAAGATTAGTAAAATCTTCTTATGAGTGTTTTGAATACTAAGAGAAGTTTGATGCTTGATGATTGTGTTGAGATATGGAGGTAATAATATCAAAGTAGTGCTAGTTGCGTAGTTGTGAATTTGAGAAATGCTTGTGTTGAAGTTTGCATGTCCCATAGCATGCACGTATGGTAAACGTTGTGTAACAAATTTGAAACATAAGATGTTATTTGATTGTCTTCCTTATGAGTGGCGGTCGGGGACGAGCGATGGTCTTTTCCTACCAATCTATCCCCCTAGGGGCATGCGCCTAGTGCCGAGGTTTTTGATGACTTGTAGATTTTTGCAATAAGTATGTGAGTTCTTTATGACTAATGTTGAGTCCATGGATTATACGCACTCTCACCCTTCCATCCTTGCTAGCCTCTTTGGTACCGTGCATTGCCCTTTCTCACATTGGGAGTTGGCGCAAACTTCGCCGGTGCATCCGAACCCCGTGATATGATATGCTCTTTCCCACATAAACCTCCTTATATCTTCCTCAAAACAGCCACCATGCCTACCTATTATGGCATTTCCATAGCCATTCCGGGATATATTGCCATGCAACTTTCCATCGTTCCTTTTACCATGACACATTCATCATTGTCATATTGCTTAGCATGATCATGTAGTTGACATAGTATTTGTGGCAAAGCCACCGTTCATAATTTTCATACATGTCACTCTTGATTCATTATATATCCCGGTACACCGCCGGAGGCCTTCATATAGAGTCATACTTTGTTCTAGCATCGAGTTGTAATCATTGAGTTGTAAATAAATACAAGTGTGATGATCATCATTTTCTAGAGCATTGTCCCAAGTGAGGAATAAAAAAAAGAAGAGAAAGGCCATAAAAAAGAGAAGGCCCAAAAAAAGAGAAAGGCCATAAAAAAGAGAAGGCCCAAAAAAACAAAAAATGAGAGAAAAAGAGAGAAGGGACAATGTTACTATCCTTTGCCACACTTGTGCTTCAAAGTAGCACCATGATCTTCATGATAGAGAGTCTCTTGTTTTGTCACTGAGGGAGTCCTGGATTAGGGGGTGTTCGGATAGCCAAACTATACCTTCAAGCCGGACTCCTGGACTATGAAGATACAAGATTGAAGACTCCGTCCCGTGTCTGGAACGGATTTTCCTTGGCGTGGAAGGCAAGCTTGGCGATACGGATGTTCAGATCTCCTACCATTGTAACCGACTCTATGTAACCCTAACCCTATCCGGTGTCTATATAAACCGGAGGGTTTTAGTCCGTAGGACAACATACACATCAACAATCATACCATAGGCTAGCTTCTAGGGTTTAGCCTCTCTGATCTCGTGGTAGATCAACTCTTGTACTACCCATATCATCAATATTAATCAAGCAGGACATAGGGTTTTACCTCCATCGAGAGGGCCCAAACCTGGGTAAAACTTCGTGTCCCCTGCCTCCTGTTACCATCCGGCCTAGACGCACAGTTCGGGACCCCCTACCCGAGATCCGCCGGTTTTGACACCGACATTGGTGCTTTCATTGAGAGTTCCTCTGTGCCGTCGCTGTCAGGCCCGATGGCTCCTACGATCATCAGTGGCGATGCAGTCCAGGGTGAGACCTTCCTCCCCGGACAGATCTTCGTCTTTGGCGTCTTTGCACTACGGGCCGATTCACTTCGCCATCTAGAGAAGATCGAAAGCTACGCCCCTGGCCGTCAGGTCGGATTCGGAAGTTTAAACTACACGGTCGACATCCGCGGGGACTTGATCTTCGATGGATTCAAACAACTGCCGAGCACGCCGCACTGTCACGACGAGCATGATCTAGCTCTGCCGCCGAACAGTGCCCTGGAGGCCGCACCCGCATCGGCTCCGACCCCCAGTTTGGAGCTGACCTCGCCGATCGAGGATGGGCGGTTGGACGCTGCCTCGGGGGCTGCGATCCCAACGGCGGTTGAGCCGAACACCAGCCCCGTACTCTGCAAGACTCGTGACTCCATGGAGCCAGATTCTTCGCCGGACTCCGAACTCTCCGCGCCCCTGCTGAGCGAACCAATTGGGCACCGATCATGGAGTTCACGGCCGCCGACGTCTTTTAGCACTCGCCTTTCGGCGATATCCTGAAGTCACTGAAGTCTCTCTCTTTATCAGGAGAACCCTGGTCGGACTACGGTCAGCAAGGTTGGGATTCGGACGATGAAGAAATTCAAAGCCCACCCACCACCCACTTGGTAGCCACTATCGACGATTTAACCGACATGCTCGACTTCAACTCCGACGACATGGACGGTATGGACGCTGATGAAGGAGACGATGAAGAATCAGCGCCTATCGAGCCCTTGGACGCCACCTCGTCATATGACGTATACATGGTGGACGCACCCAAAGATGACGGCGAAGAGCGGAAGGACGCACCGAAGGATTGTTCCCTCGAAAAGCAGTCAAAGCGGTGATGCAAGCGCCACCACAAATCCCGCCTTGACAAAAATAGCGATCACACTGATCCAGCGCTGGAGCAAGGCGAACCGCTACCATACAACGGCAATCCGGATAATCAAACTGAACAAACAAATCCTATCAATGATAATGGTCCGGACGACATAACGCCGGACAGGCACTCGGAGCAGCAGAATGCCCGTAAAAGGCTCATTGCCACCGCAAGGAGCCTCAAAAAGCAGAAGCGGAGGCTCAAGGCCGCGCAAAACACGCTCCAATTCAGATGGAGCAAAATACTCAACACTGTAGCAAGGTACGGCGACAATCGCCCTTCCAAGAGCTACCAAAAGCGGAAGCTGCTACCCGAATTCGATGAGGAGGCCTCAGACCCCCCACAACCAAATATCAAAGCAGCCATCCGGTCGGATAGACGACCCCTCTACCACCACAGAACGGCATTCAACGCCGCTCACAATACAACACGCGACCCATGCGAGGACTCGCACCCAAAGGACGGTGCAACAAGATCCATCTATGGACCACACAAGCGCGCCCCAGCATACAATGCAACACAACAAACATCCGAACAACGCGGCACACCCAGCTACAGGGGTGCCGCACACCCCCTATGTTTCACTGATGAGGTGCTGGACCATGAATTTCCAGAGGGATTCAAGCCCGTAAACATAGAGGCATACGACGGAACAATAGACCCTGGGCTCTGGATTGAGGACTATATCCTTCATATACATATGTCTCGAGGGGATGATCTCCATGCCATCAAGTACTTACCTCTCAAACTCAAAGGGCCAGCTCGTCACTGGCTCAAAGGCCTCCCCGAAAGCTCCATTGAAAGTTGGGAAGAGCTCGAAGACGCCTTTCGGGAAAACTTTCAAGGGAATTATGTCCGACCCCCGGATGCGGACGACCTGAGCCACATAACTCAACAGCCCGGAGAGTCAGCCCGAAAGCTTTGGAATAGGTTTCTTACTAAAAAGAACCAGATTGTCGACTGTCCGGACGCCGAAGCCTTAGCGGCTTTCAAGCACAGCGTCCGCGATGAATGGCTCGCCAGACACCTCGGCCAAAACAAGCCGAGAATGATGGCCGCATTAACAAACCTCATGACCCGCTTTTGCGCGGGTGAGGACAGCTGGCTAGCCAGATGCAGCACCAGCGACCCCAGTACATCTGAAGTTAGAGATGGAAACGGGAAATCACGGCACAACAGCAATAACAAACGCCAGAATAAAGAAGACAGTACGAAGGGCACGGCAGTAATACCGGACTCAAAGTCCCTCGGGCAAACCAAAAGCCGCCCTCCAAAGGCACCAGGGATGAACTGTCCAGCCTCAACAAAATTCTGGACCAAGTATGTCAGATCCATAGTACCCCTAGCAAACCTGCTAATCATACCCACAGAGAATGTTGGGTCTTCAAGCAGTCCGGCAAGCTTAACGTCATACACAAGGGGGAAGATACACCAAGTGAAGACGAGGACGAGCCTCCCAAGCAAGACAAGGGGGAACAAAAGAAATTTCCACCCGAAGTCAAAACAGTAAACGTGTTACACGTGATCAAGAGAAAAAACAATGCGGCACTCCCTGAAAAATATACCCAAGTGCCCATCACTGTGAAGTCCCGCCACTGGTCGTCTCAACCGATCACCTTCGACCATCATGATTATGCATCAAGTATCCGGCACACGGGATGGGCTGCACTGGTATTAGACCCAGTAATTGGTGGATACCACTTCACACGAGTCTTGATGGATGGCGGCAGTAGCCTAAACCTAATATATCAGGATACAATCCGCGGGATGGGGTTAGACCCAACACAAATTTGCCATAGCAATACTACCTTTAAAGGAGTAATGCCATGTGACACTCCAAAATTTTTTATTTGGTTTTTATCAAAAACTTTGTGGTTTTGAGGAGAGACTTTCTTTTTTTTTAAAAAAATTCGTTTTCAGTAAAAACCTCCTTTTGCCTTGGCAAAGATTTTTATTTCTTTCAAACTTTGGTGTTTGACCTTTTGAAACTTCTTCTCTGTTGGTTCTCTCCCAAAATTATTTTGGGAGTTTAATCTTTTTCTTTTAAAAAGAAACTCCATGAAATTTGGGATTTTCATATCTTGGAACCACCATGACTTGGCATTTTTGCCCATGTGGTAAAACCCCTCCAAAACCTCCCCTCCCCCTTGTGATCAACCTAAATTCTCTGTCCCAACTAATCCAAACTAGTTTTGGATTTTTCTCTAATTATTTTTCCCCCTCAATTCAATTCTGAAAATTATTTGGAGCCTGAGAGATTTTCAAAGCAAGTACACTTTTTCATTTGAGTTTTGACCTCAAACCAATTCTCCTGGATTGTCCTTTGAACCCACAACCCAGAACCATCTTGATCCACTCCTCCACTTTTCAAATTTTTCAAAATACAGTCTCTGCAAGTTTGGACCAGATTTGCCAAATTTGGTGAAATTCATATCCACACTGCTCCAAAAATTCCACCAAAATTCAGGCAGCCTATTTGAGCAATGAGAAGCCACTCCACCAAAAATCAGCTCAAGGAAAAATCCCTACATGCCTGGATCATTCTGTCGAACACCTTGTGGGCACTGTTACTGTTCAAAGTTCAGTAAATTCAGTCTCAGTGTCATCTTCAGTTCGTCAGTTTCAGTCACGCGGCCACAGTGCCCTTGGCACGTTCCTCGCCGCCTCTTCCTCTTGTCCGAAGCTGCACACGCGTGCGTGGAGCCTTCCTGGCGTCGGTAGCGCGCTGGCCCGCCCTCGCCGGCGTCTTCTGCGGCGTCGGGACCTCCCGTGGCGGCCGACAGGAGGCACCCCATGGCAGAACGCCGTTCCGCGCCGCCCATCGCTCCCTGGCTCTCCGCGTGGCCTCATGCACGCCAGCGCACACCCGTAGCACAGCCACCGTGGCCGGCAAGCACGGAATGCGCTCTCCGCCGCCGACGGGCCCGCACCATCACCGTTCCGTCGAGCTCGCCCTTAACACCCAAACCCCGGCCAGTTTAACACCAAAACGGACCCATTGAACCTCCGTGATGACGCTCGACCCCCTAACCACCCCGACCGAGCACTGCGCCACCGTAATCGCTCGCCGGTGATCCTCGTTCACGGCAACCGCCTCGGACCGCCTATATAAAGGGGTCCCGAGCTCACTCTCGTGCACGCAGCACCCCCACTACTCACCAACACCCCGCCAGGCCACTAGGGGGACCTCGAGGAGGTCTCCTCCCCCAGCTCCGGCCGCCTCGTCCCGCCTCGGCCTCCAGCCCGATTCGTTCTGGTGAGGCCATCTCCGGCGCTCAAACCCCGTTCGTTACCCTCTCTAGCTGCCAGGAGCATAACCCCCTCTTCAATTTAACCTTTGCAGCCCTCTCCGACGAGCCCCTCGACCACCCGAGCCGCCGTCCGCCGGAGCAGAGCTCGCCGTCGACGTGGTGCTCGCCGACTGACTCCACCACCATCAACTAACGCGGAAGGGTACCCTGAGCACGGAGGTACTCTCCGATCTCTCTGCCTCGCCGTGGATCGCCGCCGGCGACCACCGCGGCTCTCGAGCGCCGGCGAACTCTGCCGCCCCGTTTAAACATTTGAACCTGACAGGTGGGACCCCACCGTCAGCCTCTCTGCTCTCTCTTCGAATCGTTTTCTGGAAACGCCTTCGAGCAGAATATGTTTTCTCTTCGGGCTGGCGTAGTCGCTGCCGAAGCGTTTTCTGTTTTTATAAACTAGCCCCTGGAAATCTTCTGTTTCATTACAGATAAGTCCCTGGACAAAAACCCTTATAACTTTTAATCAGAAAAGTATTTTTGATTGATTCTTTTTCTGTTCTCTTTAAAATTTTGTCTAGTTTTTTATCAGATTTATTTGAAAAATATTTGGTTTACCTTCTGTGCACTCCTTGGTATTTACGTTAGCGCATATATTTTCTTTAAACCGTAGATACCGAAGGAGGTGACGGAGCCGCGAACTTCACCGAGCTAGGCTCCGACTACTCTGAACCAGGCAAGCATGTTTGAACTTTTGATATGATGAGTGTCCCGGCATGTTTTGCATTTAGTTAGTTTCATGGCATGTTGGTAAGCATACCGATGAACGTTATTTTATGTGAAAATAAGGTGAGTGAGTTCAATGATCCATACGTGGATGAATGTGAATATGAATGGCCATGTGTTGGCATGAGGATGGGTACGATGGCAGTGTTGTAGCATGCCAGTCTTACGCCAGACTATGTGACTTCAGTGTCAAATCATATCGGTCCAGTACCTATCATTTCCTTCCTTGTACTACCACATGTTTTCCGCAAGGAATATGGTTTAGTAAGTTGCAAACCACTTTCATGGTACACACCAAAGAGGAGAGGCCGTGATGATGGTTCCATGGCCCTGGATTAAAGCCAGTCATCCGGTCAGGGGGCATGGGTGTTTCCGGTTGGGACCGAGAGGGGGGCACCCCTTAGAGCGCGCGTATATAAATTTGATCCCATGCTATTCGAGATTGTGATCTCCCCGTCTCAAAAGTTTTTCTTGGACGATGACTAGGGTGATTCCTAGCATCGGGAGGTAGGATGGGTGTGTACCGGTTAGCTGTGTTTTCTTCCGAAATACCGTAAACGGAACTAGTCCTTCGTGACTACGGAAATCCGTTGACTGTGGGAAAAATTTTGTACAAACTCTGCAGAGTCATATATTCCTCCAAATCATCTCTTCCATGTCAAGTTTCGTTCCATCTTATCCTAATCGATTGTCAGCTTTGATGACAGAGACTCCGGTGAATCGCATGAGTGCTAAGTCCGGTTGAATGATTATCCCTGTGGATGGACTAACCCGTTTATTCTCATGGATTGAATGTTTATTATGAGTATTATTTACTGATGAACTTTTAAATCCCTTTATGTGATGTCGCTCAGACGTCCGACTGTGGCATTTCTTTTAAAGCCCTTTCTGCGATGTCGCTCAGACGTCCGACTGTGGCATTTCTTTTAAAGCCCTTTATGTGATGTCGCTCAGACGTCCGACTGTGGCATTTCTTTTAAAGCCCTTTCTGC
>NC_057794.1:40557010-40566854 GCF_018294505.1 Triticum aestivum
GCCCTTTATGTGATGTCGCTCAGACGTCCGACTGTGGCATTTCGTTTAAAGCCCTTTCTGCGGTGTCGCTCAGACGTCCGACTGTGGCATTTCTTTTAAAGCCCTTTTTGCGATGTCGCTCAGATGTCCGACTGTGGTATTTCTTTTAAAGCCCTTTATGTGGTGTCGCTAAGACGCCCGACTGTGGCATCTTCCTTATTTTTATTTTGTTCACCTTTCGAGGCGTCGCTTCAGACACCCGATCGGTCTTCATTTGTGTTATGTTGGGATTTCAGGCGGACTACCGCCGTTTTCCCCTTCTTCTTACCCCGTTATGCTAATTTTATTTTAATGTGCATTGATGAATTAATCATGTTGCATCCATGCATGCATTTGTTATATCTTACGTCCGAACTGTCTTGCGAGTACTTTCAAAGTACTCACTGGCTTGTTGATTTGGCCAGATGCTGACGAAGGCGATCTCATGGATGAAGAGTTTGATAGCGAGTCCGACACCTAGAGGAGTCCCAGTCAGTCTTGTGTGACCCTGGATTTGGTCACTGTATTATATCCGCTTCCGCTACCAAATAAATTCATCGAGCCTCTCCTCGACGCTCGATGAGATGACAGACGTAGAGTCTTGTTTTTCTCTCCCCGCTGTGTTTTTCCACCACCGTCCTATCCTCGAGTTAGTAGTATGCCTCCACACCCCTGTGTCGTGTCCGCCATTATGTATAATTATTGGCATGCTTGTAATAATTTGGTTGAGCAACCGTAGTTCGACCCTGTAATATATTTTATGCTACTGGCTTATTGTATCAAGAATTTGTCTGCCAGTGTGGAGGATTTCTCTCATACTGGACTTAAAAGATTGGCTTTTCAATAAATATTTTATTGGAAAACCGGTCGTGACAAGCTTGGTACCAGAGCCAGGCTGACTGTAGGAAGCCACTAGGTGCGATCGCTAATTGGTTATTAGCCTGATAGAGCTAATTTATATTTTTGCAATGGTAGTCATTTTCTGTCAGTCAGCATAAATTTATGATCTGACCATGCAGAATTTTTGCCTACTTTTGTAGATGGCCGACAATAGCTGCGAGTCTCAGACCTTCGCCAACGTGCCCGATGGGTTCGTCAAGCTTCTTTCTTTCATCGTTCAGGTTGCGATGGGGCCATCCGTGCGCCCAGTCTTCACACTCTGCCAGCACCGAGTCAACGACAGTCTGACCATGCACCAGGCCGCGGTGCAGTTCAAGGGAGGGCGTGGTGAGTTACGCCGCTTCCGGTTCGTGGGAAGAGCCATGCCTACGGAGAGGCATGCTATGCAGATGGCAGCCCGCGAGGCGATAGCTCGTCTCAGGGATGTTCTCCCCGTGATGAAGACTCGTCGTTACCGTTATCTTCCGTGCCATGTGCCTTACACATGTCACTACGCATACTCCTGCCCCAGAGGAGAACGAGACGAGGCTTTTGAGATGCTCATTGAGTATCTCCGGGCCCTGGAGGCAGCCTTCGACAACCTGGTGGACGACTTCGTAGCTACCCGCATGGACTCAGTTCATGGCTGTGCTGCCAACAGGAGGGAGCTCCTACCAATCGCACCGCCACTGACTTTTGTCTCGTCATCAGCATCTTTTACGCCTGCTCGTCGTCTGCCTTCTACCGAAGAATTCAACCAAGTTATTGCGCCCACTCCAATGCGCACTGCACCACCCTTCGCGCCCACTCCTGTGCGTGTTGCTCCGCCCCTGGCAACCGATCCGCCCACTCTGCGCAACACTACACGTATGGAGCCCATTAGCGAGGAGGAAGTCAAGTCCCCAACCTCGCTACGCCTCGCCCTCGGCAGGGCAAGGGAGATCGTCAATATCTCTGCCTAAGTACGCTTAGCTGCCGTGTATTGTACCACTTTGTAAGGTACGTGCATAGGCTGTGAGAAGTAGCCTGTTTGCGCATCATGTAGGATCTGGAGAAGTGCACTAGCCTTAATAACATGTCAGGATTAAGTACGCATATCCTGAGTGATGTATTGTATAACTACCGCCCGCGTGTAAGATATGTAATGAGCAGTCCTTCTCCGTGCGCAAGTCGATTTGTTTTTCTTAAGTAAGCTGAGCTATTTAATTCTATTTGCCAGCTTTATGCATTTTATGGATTTGTTTTTGCGACTTTTTCCGCTTTTCTTATGGGTTTTACAAAATATATCCCCAGAGTGAAAAATGTCTCGTCCTTGGACTCGCTCCATGCCAATTCCATCAGAGGAAAATTATGATGCACAACCCAGCAACGAGTTCACTCAGGGACAGTCTAGCCAACCGGGCAATGAATCGGCACTTTCACAAATGTGCCGCCTTTATGAACAGAGTCAGCAACAACATCGTGAAATAATGAACCAAGTCATCAACATGGGAAATCACCATGGACAGTATCAACAGCACTCCAAGTTCTCTGAGCTACAGAAGACACGTCCTCAAACATTTTCTCATACTGACAAGCCTCTTGAAGCCGAGGACTGGCTTCGAGATATGGAGAGAAAATTAATTATTGCAAAATGTTCAGACCCCGAGAAGGTATTATATGCTCCGCACTATCTCACAGGAGCAGCCGCATCGTGGTGGGAGAATTTTCTGCACATGCATCACAACGAAAATGACATAACCTGGGATGATTTCAAGGAAGGTTTCCGTGGTGCACATATTCCTAAGAGTATTATGAAAATCAAGAAGAGAGAATTTGATGACCTCAAACGAAGGAACATGACAGTGTCAGATTACAACAGTCAATTTACCCTATTATCCCGCTACGCCAATGAGGAGCGTATGACTGAAATCAAGAAGATGGAGAAATTCCTTAACGGTCTGGCACCCGCACTTAAATGCCAACTGGTCGTGCACACTTTTCCTGATTTTAAAACACTGGTGGACAAGGCCATTACTCTGGAAAATGAGAGGCGCAGTCTGGAAGATATCCGCAAGCGAAAAAGGGACCAGACTAATCACACTCGCAATCACCGAAGCAAGATAGATTTTAAAAAGGGTGGGACACCCAAATTCTCATCCAATGTCTCACGCCCAATCAAGAATTTTCATGCAAGGGACAAGGAATTCACCTATCGCCCCGGCGTTACTTGTTACGCTTGTGGAGAAGAAGGGCACTATGCCAAACAGTGCCCCAAGCCAAGGAATTCAACCCCAAAGCCGAACAACGGCGGCAATAATTCAGCGCCCAAACGAAACAATTTCAATCCCAACAATAACCACAGGAAGGGTCATCTGAACCACGTAACCAAAGAGGAGGCACAAAATGCTCCGGATATCGTACTCGGTACGTTTCCTGTCAACACAATACCTGCAATGGTTTTGCTTGATTCTGGAGCTTCTCACTCTTTCATCTCGAAAAGTTTTGCTTTGCAAAATAATTTTTCGATGCTTCCTTTGGAGAAATCCATAATAATCAAGTCCCCCAGGATTCAGCAAGTTTCTCAGAATTACTGTCAGAATGTGGTCATTGAGTTTGAAGGATTGGAGTTTTACGCAAATCTTATTGTATTGGAAAATAAAGGACTGGATGTCATCCTAGGGATGGATTGGCTAACCACCAATAAAGGTTTTATAGACTGTTTCAACAGGACCGTGATTCTCACACACCACCAAGGGAAGACAATAAGAGTATCAGCCAAGGAAGGAAAAAGACCCCGGCAACCGAGATTAAATAAGGTGGACATTTCTGAGCTAAACAAGGTTCCAGTAGTGTGTGAATTTCCAGATGTATTCCCTGAAGAGCTGCCAGGCATGCCACCAGATCGAGAAATAGAATTCCGCATTGAGCTAGCACCAGGAACCAACCCCATCTACAAGAAACCATACAAAATGGCACCATCCGAGTTGATCGAATTGAAGAAGCAAATAAAGGAATTACTGGATAAAGGATACATTCGGGCCAGCTCCTCACCTTGGGGATCACCAATTTTATTTGCCAAGAAGAAGGATGGAACGCTGAGATTGTGTATCGACTATCGAGCACTTAACATGGTCACAGTCAAAAACAAATACCCGATGCAAGGATAAACGATTTGTTTGATCAACTTGCTCAGGCCAAGGTATTCTCAAAAATTGACTTAAGGTCAGGATACCATCAATTGAAGGTACGAACAGAAGATATCCCCAAAACAGCCTTCACCTCCAGATATGGACTGTACGAGTTCACAGTGATGCCATTTGGATTAACTAACGCCCCGGCATATTTTGTTCACCTCATGAACAAAGTATTTATGAAGTTTATGGACAAATTCGTTGTAGTATTCATCGACGATATTCTGGTATACTCCAAAACACCAGAAGAGCACGCAGAACATCTCAGGATTGTACTAGGAGAGCTAAGGAAACACCAATTGTATGCCAAGTTCAGCAAGTGCGAATTTTGGCTAAGACAAGTAGGTTTTCTAGGCCACGTGCTGACTCAAGACGGTATAGCAGTGGACCCAGAGAAAGTCAAGGCCGTACTTGACTGGAAGTCACCAGCCAGCGTAACAGACATACGAAGTTTCTTGGGAATGGCAGGGTATTACCGCAGATTTATTGAAGGATTTTCCACCATATCCAAGCCTATGACACAGTTACTCAAGAAAGATAAGAAGTTTGAATGGACAGAAGCCTGCGAGAAAAGTTTCCAAGAGCTAAAGCGGAAATTAACAACAGCACCAGTATTAATTGTACCCGATATACACAAGAATTTTGAAGTATTTTGTGACGCATCCAGAAAGGGTCTCGGATGCGTGTTGATGCAAGAAGGCAAGGTTGTCGCCTACGCTTCAAGGCAACTTCGCAAAAACGAGGAAAATTATCCCACTCATGATTTAGAAATGGCAGCAGTTATTCATGCACTCAAGGAATGGAGGCATTTTCTACTTGGGAATCGATGTGAGATATATACGGATCACAAGAGCCTCAAATACATTTTTACGCAGCCAGAACTAAATTTACGGCAACGCCGCTGGTTAGAATTGGTAAAGGATTACGATGTTGGTATCCATTACCATCCAGGGAAAGCAAACGTAGTGGCCGATGCCCTGAGTCGGAACCCCAGCTCCGATGGGAACTATCTGCACAGCTTGAGGCCCGAATTCCATCAAGAATTTGTCAAGCTCAACTTGATAATGGTAGCAGAAGGCACCATATCAAACTTGGAAATACAACCACACCTTGTGGAGAAAATTAAAGAGGCTCAGTCTGGTCACCCCAGCATTGAAGGAATTAAAAGGAAGTTGAGTATGGGCAAGGCGTCGGAATTCGTCATAGACAATGAAGGAATATTATGGTACGGAGAAAGGCTATGCGTGCCAAACATAGAAGACCTTAAACAGCAAGTTTTAACTGAAGCACACACCACTCCATATTCGATCCACCCTGGAGGAACCAAAATGTATAAGGATATTCAGGAAAGATTTTGGTGGCACGGTATGAAGAGGGACATAGCCGCTTTCATTGCATGTTGCGACTCATGTCAACGCATAAAAGCTGAACATCAGAGACCAGCCGGACTACTGCAACCTAACAAAATACTTGAGTGGAAATGGGATGAAATAGGGATGGATTTTATTGTCGGATTACCTTGATCACGACACGGGAATGATGCCATATGGGTCATCACTGACAGGTTGACCAAATTAGCACACTTTATTCCAGTGAAGACAACCTACACCACTCAGAGGCTTGCCAGGATTTATCTTTCCCGCATAGTCTGTCTGCAGGGTGTCCCGAAGACTATAATTTCCGACAGAGGCACTCAGTTCGTCTCAAGATTTTGGGAGCAATTACAACAGGCCCTGGGAACCCAGCTAGCCTTCAGTACCGCATACCATCCACAGACTGATGGACAAACAGAATGCGTAAACCAGGTTTTAGAAGACATGCTGAGAGCATGTGTCCTCACCTATGGAACCAGTTGGGAGGACAGCCTGCCTTATGCCGAGTTCGCATACAACAACAGTTACCAGGCCAGCCTGCAAATGGCTCCTTTCGAAGCCCTATACGGAAGGAGATGTCGTACCCCGTTAAATTGGTCAGAGACCGGAGACAGCCGCATCTTCGGACTAGATATGCTCAGAGAAGCTGAGGAAAAAGTCAAGCTAATCAGGGACCGACTGAAGACCGCTCAAAGTCGACAGAAAAGTTATTATGATCAGAAACATCGTAGGGTCAGCTTCGAACCCGGTGAATTCGTATACTTGAGAGTATCCCCGATGAGAGGATTGCAACGGTTTAAGATTAAGGGAAAATTAGCACCAAGATTCATTGGACCATTTTGCATAGTGGCACGAAGAGGCACTGTAGCCTACCAACTAGACTTACCCGAAGACTTGTCCGACATTCACGACGTGTTCCACGTCTCTCAATTAAGGAAGTGCGTAAGCAACCCAGAGAAACAAGTATCCCATGAGAACATTGACATACAGCCAGACCTCACTTATCGAGAACGTCCCATAAGAATATTAGAGGAGTCTGAAAGGAGGACCCGACAGAAAACCATCAAGTTTTTCAAAGTCCAGTGGAGCAATCACACCGACAGTGAAGCAACTTGGGAAAGCGAGGATTTTCTTCGGACAGAGCATCCACACTTATTTAAGGATCAGCTGAAATCTCGGGGACGAGATTTTTCCTAAGGGGGTAGGTGTTGTGACACTCCAAAAATTTTTATTTGGTTTTTATCAAAAACTTTGTGGTTTTGAGGAGAGACTTTCTTTTTTTGAAAAAAAAATTCTTTTTCAGTAAAAACCTCCTTTTGCCTTGGCAAAGATTTTTATTTCTTTCAAACTTTGGTGTTTGACCTTTTGAAACTTCTTCTCTGTTGGTTCTCTCCCAAAATTATTTTGGGAGTTTAATCTTTTTCTTTTAAAAAGAAACTCCATGAAATTTGGGATTTTCATATCTTGGAACCACCATGACTTGGCATTTTTGCCCATGTGGTAAAACCCCTCCAAAACCTCCCCTCCCCCTTGTGATCAACCTAAATTCTCTGTCCCAACTAATCCAAACTAGTTTTGGATTTTTCTCTAATTATTTTTCCCCCTCAATTCAATTCTGAAAATTATTTGGAGCCTGAGAGATTTTCAAAGCAAGTACACTTTTTCATTTGAGTTTTGACCTCAAACCAATTCTCCTGGATTGTCCTTTGAACCCACAACCCAGAACTATCTTGATCCACTCCTCCACTTTTCAAATTTTTCAAAATACAGTCTCTGCAAGTTTGGACCAGATTTGCCAAATTTGGTGAAATTCATATCCACACTACTCCAAAAATTCCACCAAAATTCAGGCAGCCTATTTGAGCAATGAGAAGCCACTCCACCAAAAATCAGCTCAAGGAAAAATCCCTACATGCCTGGATCATTCTGTCGAACACCTTGTGGGCACTGTTACTGTTCAAAGTTCAGTAAATTCAGTCTCAGTGTCATCTTCAGTTCGTCAGTTTCAGTCACGCGGCCACAGTGCCCTTGGCACGTTCCTCGCCGCCTCTTCCTCTTGTCCGAAGCTGCACACGCGTGCGTGGAGCCTTCCTGGCGTCGGTAGCACGCTGGCCCGCCCTCGCCGGCGTCTTTTGCGGCGTCGGGACCTCCCGTGGCGGTCGACAGGAGGCACCCCACGGCAGAACGCCGTTCCGCGCCGCCCATCGCTCCCTGGCTCTCCGCGTGGCCTCATGCACGCCAGCGCACACCCGTAGCACAGCCACCGTGGCCGGCAAGCACGGAACGTGCTCTCCGCCGCCGACGGGCCCGCACCATCACCGTTCTGTCGAGCTCGCCCTTAACACCCAAACCCCGGCCAGTTTAACACCAAAACGGACCCATTGAACCTCCGTGATGACGCTCGACCCCCTAACCACCCCGACCGAGCACTGCGCCACCGTAATCGCTCGCCGGTGATCCTCGTTCACGGCAACCGCCTCGGACCGCCTATATAAAGGGGTCCCGAGCTCACTCTCGTGCACGCAGCACCCCCACTACTCACCAACACCCCGCCAGGCCACTAGGGGGACCTCGAGGAGGTCTCCTCCCCCAGCTCCGGCCGCCTCGTCCCGCCTCGGCCTCCAGCCCGATTCGTTCTGGTGAGGCCATCTCCGGCGCTCAAACCCCGTTCGTTACCCTCTCTAGCTGCCAGGAGCATAACCCCTCTTCAATTTAACCTTTGCAGCCCTCTCCGACGAGCCCCTCGACCACCCGAGCCGCCGTCCGCCGGAGCAGAGCTCGCCGTCGACGTGGTGCTCGCCGACTGACTCCACCACCATCAACTGACGCGGAAGGGTACCCTGAGCACGGAGGTACTCTCCGATCTCTCTGCCTCGCCGTGGATCGCCGCCGGCGACCACCGCGGCTCTCGGGCGCCGGCGAACTCTGCCGCCCCGTTTAAACATTTGAACCTGACAGGTGGGACCCCACCGTCAGCCTCTCTGCTCTCTCTTCGAATCGTTTTCTGGAAACGCCTTCGAGCAGAATATGTTTTCTCTTCGGGCTGGCGTAGTCGCTGCCGAAGCGTTTTCTGTTTTTATAAACTAGCCCCTGGAAATCTTCTGTTTCATTATAGATAAGTCCCTGGACAAAAACCCTTATAACTTTTAATCAGAAAAGTATTTTTGATTGATTCTTTTTCTGTTCTCTTTAAAATTTTGTCTAGTTTTTTATCAGATTTATTTGAAAAATATTTGGTTTACCTTCTGTGCACTCCTTGGTATTTACGTTAGCGCATATATTTTCTTTAAACCGTAGATACCGAAGGAGGTGACGGAGCCGCGAACTTCACCGAGCTAGGCTCCGACTACTCTGAACCAGGCAAGCATGTTTGAACTTTTGATATGATGAGTGTCTCGGCATGTTTTGCATTTAGTTAGTTTCATGGCATGTTGGTAAGCATACCGATGAACGTTATTTTATGTCAAAATAAGGTGAGTGAGTTCAATGATCCATACGTGGATGAATGTGAATATGAATGGCCATGTGTTGGCATGAGGATGGGTACGATGGCAGTGTTGTAGCATGCCAGTCTTAGGCCAGACTATGTGACTTTAGTGTCAAATCATATCGGTCCAGTACCTATCATTTCCTTCCTTGTACTACCACATGTTTTCCGCAAGGAATATGGTTTAGTAAGTTGCAAACCACTTTCATGGTACACACCAAAGAGGAGAGGCCGTGATGATGGTTCCATGGCCCTGGATTAAAGCCAGTCATCCGGTCAGGGGGCATGGGTGTTTCCGGTTGGGACCGAGAGGGGGGCACCCCTTAGAGCGCGCGTATATAAATTTGATCCCATGCTATTCGAGATTGTGATCTCCCCGTCTCAAAAGTTTTTCTTGGACGATGACTAGGGTGATTCCTAGCATCGGGAGGTAGGATGGGTGTGTACCGGTTAGCTGTGTTTTCTTCCGAAATACCGTAAACGGAACTAGTCCTTCGTGACTACGGAAATCCGTTGACTGTGGGAAAATTTTTGTACAAACTCTGCAGAGTCATATATTCCTCCAAATCATCTCTTCCATGTCAAGTTTCGTTCCATCTTATCCTAATCGATTGTCAGCTTTGATGACAGAGACTCCGGTGAATCGCATGAGTGCTAAGTCCGGTTGAATGATTATCCCTGTGGATGGACTAACCCGTTTATTCTCATGGATTGAATGTTTATTATGAGTATTATTTACTGATGAACTTTTCAAGCCCTTTATGTGATGTCGCTCAGACGTCCGACTGTGACATTTCTTTTAAAGCCCTTTCTGCGATGTCGCTCAGACGTCCGACTGTGGCATTTCTTTTAAAGCCCTTTATGTGATGTCGCTCAGACGTCCGACTGTGGCATTTCTTTTAAATCCCTTTCTG